>NC_045439.1:51567748-51779747 GCF_002776525.5 Piliocolobus tephrosceles | reverse complement strand
GCTAATTTTGTATTTTTAGTAGAGACGGGGTTTCTCCATGTTGGTCAGGCTGGTCTGGAACTCCCGACCTCAGGTGATCCACCCGCCTCAGCCTCCCAAAGTGCTGGGATTACAGGCGTGAGCCACCGTGCCCCACAGCATAACCCTTTAAAACGTAAAAAACGTTCTTAGCCTGTGTTCTGTACAAAAACAGGCTTTGGGCCAGATTTGGCTAACCTTTAATCTAGATTATTACTAACCTAAATATCAACTATGGTTATTTCTGTTTTTAAATTTCTTTATACAGTTTCTATATTACTTAAGCTTTTAAAAGCAGTGAACATATGTTCTTATAATCTGGTGGGGGGGTGAAGCTATTTTCATTTTGGAGGGAAAACCCTTATTGTTTTAGAGGAGCTTTTATCTTCTACAAAGTGAATAAAATTATTCATTTTTTATGTATTTATCAACTGTATTATTTAGTACCTACCATATTGCTTTCCTTATAGGCTCAACAGTCACTGGAGCTTATCCAGTCAAAAATAGTAAAAGCTGCTGGAGACACTACTGTTATTGAAAATAGTGATGTTTCCCCAGAAACGGTATGTATTTTCTTCATCCCCAGATCTCTGAGCTAGTTACCTTGTGACCTGTGTGAAGAACAAAAATGTATAAGGTCCGTCTCCTAAAGTCATCTTTCTTGAAAATATCCTGTCCCTAAAATGTAGTGTTTTCCTTGATGTTTGATCTCATTTTTGCTTAGTGAGGTATGTTAATTTTAAGGTTTGTGTTGAGAGGTATGGAGCAGGGGTCCCCAATCTCTGGACTGTGGACAGGTCAGTCAGTGGCTTGTTAGGAACCAGGCCACACAGCAGGAGATGAGTGGTGGGTGAATGAGCATTACTGCCTGAGCTCTGCCTCCTGTCAGATCAGCGGCAGCATTAGATTCTCATAGGAGTGCAAACCCTATTTTGAACTGCATGCTCCTTATGAGAATCTCATGCCTGATGATGTGAGGTAGAACAGTTTCATCCCAAAACCATCCTCCCCTCACCCATCTGTGGAAAAATTGTCTTTCACAAAACTGGTCCCTGGTGCCAAAAAGTTTGGGTGTCACTGGCTTAGAGTATAGACTCTGGAGCTAGACTGCCTACATTTGAATCCTGCCTCTGCCACTTAGTAGCTATGTGAATCTGGGCAAATCTTTAGCCACTCTGTGCTTTAGTTGCCCCATCTGTAAAAGGCAATGATAATAGTACCTATCCTGTAGGGTTTTTGAAAGAAGTAAATGAGTTAATACATAAAAACACTTAAAATAGGTGGTACTTACAACAGTGCCTGGCACTTACTTAGTAAGAGCTCAGTATAAACTTTTTTTGCTGTTTGGAGTGTGCTTTCTTTTGTGGGGCAAATTTTTTCTCTGAAAGAAAAAATGGATATATTTCTGATATTCATCGATTCTGGATTTTTTTTTCTTTTGTGGCCAAGTGACAACATTTATAATGCAGTTTTCTTTGGTGCCAACTAGTTTGCACCACTAGTTAGCAAACAGTATTTCTCTATGTGTTTTTTGCTGTTGTTGATTTTCATGTCGTTGTTCAGATTTTTAAATGTTTGTATTTAAATCAGCAATATAACATTTTCTGTTGTTTGATTGTACATTTCTTTTCCTTGTGTATGGAGTTTATCATCACTTCCATTTTCTTTTCAGGAGTCTTCTGAGAAGGAGACAATGTCTGTAAGTCTAAATCAGACTGTAACACAGTTACAGCAATTGCTTCAGGCAGTAAACCAACAGCTCACAAAGGAGAAAGAGCACTACCAGGTGTTAGGTAAGGACAGCTGAAATATTGTTGTCTATGGGTAATTGACATTAGGTGCATGTGTAATGTATATTTACATAAATAAAGGAAACTCACTTCACTAGAGGAAATACTCCTTCTTTATCTCTCTCAGAACTTCCAGATGATAGCCTTCAGCTTTCTTGGAGCTTTAGTTCTATTTTGTGCATATTTTGAAGGTCTTGTAGCTTGGAGGGGTTATCTTTGCCTCCTTTGACCTTTGTATCAAACAGATTCTGTTGTAACTTGGCTGCCTGGGTTTGTGTTTGTTGCCTTAATACCTGCAACTGCTTCAGTAGTTTATTCTGTCTGTGACCTTTTCTCCCCCCTCCCTTCCTTCTTCCTTTTCTCCCTCCCAAAATAAAATGACCATAACATTTTAACTGAGGTAAGATTGCTGAACTGAAAGTAAAGTCACCACATTTTCTTAAAATTGAAAGCTGATTTTTATTTAAGTTTGCTTTTGTTAGGTAATCTAAGAAAGTCATTCATTAGCTCCTGAAGTGAGATTTTTACTTGAGGATAAGTAAACCCATAATTAACCAAGTCATGTTATGAGCTTTTATTGTCTAGATTACCTTGGAAGGCTCAGGTTTGGTAGCATTTTAAAATGACTTGTATTCTAGCTGGTGAGTGCAGTTTTTGTTTTTCTGGTTGTAGGTTGGTTTTTTTTTTTTTTTTTTTTTTTCCTAGTTGCTACCTGGATTTTACCTGTTTTATGAATAACTGAAGTCACACTGCCTAGAGTGTGATTAGAGTATTCAAATATGCACTGAATACTTCAGATATTCTTCTTTTGAAGCTATTTTCTCTAAAATAATCCTGATATCCTGGAGACCCTGAGGGGCAACTCATCACTGAACTATCCCTTTCAGAACCTCTGATAATACTGTGTTGGGCTATACAAGGCCTCAGGGAGAGCTTAGGTGTCCTGGAAAGGTTGGGATGGACTTCCATTTTGATGTTACAGGAGCATTTTGTCTCACTTTAGAGTGATCATCCTCTGGCCTACCTTGACACACGCTTTCCTTCAAAATGCTAATTCAGGTCAGTTATTTCTAACTTGACTTTCCATATAATAAGCCCAGCTCATTCTTCAACATATCAGCAAAAGTAATTAAGCCTCATCCCAAATCTTTTATCCTTGGTAAGCTGACTTCTCCAGTTTCCCAGTGTAAAAATTCTGCCACATTTCCTCGCTTTTCCAAATTAGGAAATAACCTTGCTTCCTAGGGAAACTATTCCTTCTCTCCTTCCCAGGACTTCAGCCTTATTCTCTCCACTGGCTCCCTCTCTTCAGTCTTGAAAACATGCCCAGATGGCTTATTTTAAGCTTGTACTTCCTTCAGGTTACCATCCTTATTTTTGACTTTTTTATTGTTTAGTATTCTTAAGAAAATACTCTCTTAGTATCTACTTATTTATTGTTATTGATTACTTTATTCGCTCTAGAATGGCGCTTCTTCCTGCTATTCCAATGAAATCATTTTTACAAAATCATTAATGATCACTAATTGCTAGATCCAATATAGGCCCTTCTTTTGCATATGATAAGATACTGAAAGTACTTATGAAATATGTCAAAAATTCTGACGTTAGACCTTTGTGTTATAAGGGAAGGGTTTCATTTCTAGAGAGCTTAAACAATGAAAAGATTGCCTGTTATCCCTTGCTTTGCAATATTCTCTCTTTAGCATCTCATAGATGTTCTTTAATATTTTCCTTTTCTTCCTAAATACATAGTCTACTCATTTTAAGTCTTAGGAACTATTTTTGGCTTGTCTGTTGCCACATTTGTTTTAATTGTATTACATTTGAGACTTAATATGAGTCATTGATATTAACACTTTTTCTTCTTGATTTACAAAATTGTAGTAATTTATTAAAATATATCTGTATACCCTCACAACACGGCAGGCAGCTCCCCTAAGTGATAGCGCCACATTTTTTTGTCAGCTGATAAACATAAGTCCAAGTTTGGCAAGTGGGTGGTTGACAGTATTATATCATGAATGATAGGCTGGATTGTTATGAAAATAGAGGCCCACCAGGCACTCTCGAACTTCATTCCTTAGGCTCTACCTGGCATTGACGTTGATAATTCTTCCTTATGTACTTGTGTTTTGGTTCCCATAGCTCTTTTTTATACCCTTTAAATGTTTGTGTTACCCTCAGGTTTTTATCCTTAGCTATCATTTTGCTACATATATTCTCCCTCCTGTGTACTCTATTTAAACTGACACGAGATAATTAAATTGAAAATACACATTTCTTAATCATTAGAATGTAGGTAGTAGGTTAATATATCTGATGTCAAGAAACCTTTAAAAATATACACAAGTACATATGAATTGTTTATGATAATGCTGCACATATTTCAATAAAGGGAGAGTTGTTTTTAAAAACAAATATGTAAGAGATAATATGCAGTAATATAGTTTTTCTAAATCCTGATACATAATACTTAACGTTTCTTAGAGCTGTAGGGGTAGGTGTATTTAACTGATACCTTTAATTTGTGAAAACTTTTCTTTTGGAATTTTTTTTTCCCATTGCCTGTTTTTCCTCCCCCCCATCAAATAAAAGAAAAGGCTACCATCCTCCTCTTTCCATTTGGGGGGAGTGGGAGATTGATTAAGATACCTTTTATATGAATTGACAGTATTGGTGTTTTTATAATATACTTTTTTGTTCTCAGAGATCTACTCTTTATGTTTCACATTTGCCTGGTTTCTAAGTATTCTAGGTGTATTTCTAACCAAATGAGAAAACTTTATTATCCCAGGTTACCTTATCTTGGAACCAGTTTGTAGAATCCTGTTGAGGGAGGATGATAATTTAAATAGCTGATACTTCATGAGTATGCCTGTAAGCATAAGCATGCTTCCAACATGTAGCAGCTCGTTTAACTTCACAACCACCCTTTGCGTTAGGTAGGTAGGTATTATTATTCCCATGTTACAGCAGACCCAAAGAGATTCTATAACTTGTCCATGGTCATACAGCTAATAAATGGATGAGCTGGGGTTTAAATCAAGGTAGTTTGGGCACAGGGCTTGTGTTCTTAATCAGTGCTTTTCTTCTCCCTAATTCAGGCACTGTGTTCCCTGATGTCTTTTGTCACTGTTTTCTTTTCTCCTCATTTTGTCTTTTTTTTTTCTGGCCAGCCTCTTACAAGTTTTGTCAGTTGATTCTGACTTTTTCCTAAAGTTGATATTTGATTTATCAGTAATGTATTGGAGAGGCTTACAGTATTATCCAGAAGAAATGGAGGTGAAGCTCTGTGTGTGCTCTCTGTACTCCCTGTAGCAAATAGATTCTTATGTGATTAGTCGTCTGTTGTTTCTGAAAGAAAAAGTCCTTTCATAGTGCTCCTGAAGTACGAGAGTTAATGCTGTGGAGAAAAACTTATCTTGTTTCTACACTGAACCTTGGCTATCATATGGATCAGGTTTTCATTTTCAGTAGTATGTTTACATAGCACTTGAGAGTTTAATGTCCTAGTGATCTTTTTAGACTTTCCGATCAACTGTTAATAGCCAGGGATAACTTTGCTTTTTAATTTTCCAATTGCTTCTTTCCTCTAAACTTTTTATTTTGAAAAATTTCACACATAAAGTTGAAAGAATAGTACAGCACCCGTAAACCCTCCACCTGCGTCATCTCTTTCTATACGTCTACATATTTTTTTGTTGTTAAACTAACTGAAAGTAAGTTTTAGTCATTATGACATTTTATCTCTAAGTACTTTAGCACACATCTCTGAAAACAAGACATTGTTTTACCAATCAGTAGTACCATTATTACATCCAAAAAGAAGAAACAGTAGTTACGTACTATCCAATCTTAAACTTTTATTCACGTTTTGTCCGTTGTACCCAATATAGCTTTTTAACTATTTTCCACAAACTAGGATCCAAGGCAAAATTTAACATGTTGTGTTTGATTAAGTCCTCTTAGTCTCTCTGATGGCTTTTGAAGTTTAATTTCTGTAGTCATCTGACTTAGAAAACTTCATATGACCTACAAAAAAAAAAATCTATGTCTGCTCTTTTAAATTATTTATTCACTGGGGTAAGATTGTATTCAGCCTCTTTTCAGTCAGTCACTTTAGCTTTACATTCTCTTGAGTAGGACTAATAAAAATGGATTACCAGTGTTGTTCTCTTAAATGTTTTCTAACATAATTCGGCTCACATTTAAAAATACCTACCTAAAAGCTTGTTTCCTTTGAATCCTGAGATTTTTCTCATTTTGATTACCATTAGTGTGAATTGCTTTGAGCCTAGTTGAAAGGGCCATGCTAGATCAAATGGAATATGTACTTTTGGTGTTTGACAGATGTCTTCTGATTGCTTTCTGTTGCTTTGTTTTAAAGTGAAATTCATTCTTTCTGATCTTTTACAGAGTGAAGTAATTGGGAAACTGTTCATTTGAGGATAAAAAAGGCATTGTATTATATTTTGCCAAATTAAAGCCTTATTTATGTTTTCACCCTTTCTACTTTGTCAGAAACACTGAACAGAGTTTTGTCTTTTCTAATCCTTGTTAGACTACTGATTTAAAGAAAGAAAAAAAAAAAAGCCAACTCTGTAGACACCTTCAGAGTTTAGTTTTATAATAAAAACTGTTTGAATAATTAGACCTTTACATTCCTGAAGATAAACATGTAATCTTTTATCTTATTTTGCTCAATAAAATTGTTCAGAAGATCAAAGTGGTAAAGACAATGTAAAATTTAACATTTTAATACTGATGTTGTACACTGTTTTACTTAACATTTTGGGAAGTAACTGCCTCTGACTTCAACTCAAGAAAACACTTTTTTTGTTGCTAATGTAATCGGTTTTTGTAATGGCGTCAGCAAATAAAAGGATGCTTATTATTCAAACTTGACTTGTTCTAATTTTTATTGAGGTTTAACAGATTTCATTAGTAGTACAGATCATTATAATTTAGAATACAGCTATTAATTGCAACTATTCAACAAGGTAGGTTTATGTAGCTTCTATAACCTTTCTAACTGGTGCTCAGTTTGGTCCACTGTAAAGTGCCCAGGAGTGCTGGGGTTTCAGAAACGACAGAGCAAACATTTAGGATTTCAGACTTACCACCCACATTTCAGGTAGAGGAGCTCTATTTTTACCATTTCTATAATTTTTTTGAAGTAATAATAATTAACTTTTAGTTTTCTTTTTCAGGCACTGTTACACAGTTTAGATGTGTTATCTTTTTTGTTGAAAGTTTCGTTGTTGTTACTGTTTTTTGATAGAGTCTCACTCTGCTGTCTAGGCAGGAGTACAGTGGCGTGATCTGGACTTACTGCAACCTCCACCTCCCAGGTTCAAGAGATTCTCATGTAGCTGGGATTACAGGTGTGCACCACCATGCCTGGCTAATTTTTGTGGTTTTAGTAGAGAGGGGGTTTCACCATGTTGGCCAGGCTGGTCTTGAACTGCTGACCTCAGGTGATCCACCCATCTTGGCTTCCCAAAGGGCTGGGATTACAGGTGTGAGCCACCATGTCTGGCTGATGAAAGTTTTTTTAAATAATTGGTTAAAAACACTTCAGATGCTAAATAACCACTGAGAAATACTTTGTGCCATTCAGTACTAAAGTACCCATTAGGCTGCACTGTGGTCATCTTGTTATTTTTGTGCACATAACAGTCATGCTTCTGTCATGGGGCCTTTGCATTTTCTGTTCTCTGGGCTTGGAACTCTCCTCTGGAATGTCAGCTTTGGCTTGCTGACATTCTCCTCTGGAATGGCAGCTCCTTCACTATGTTGAAATCTTCTTAAATGTCACCTTTCTCATTAAGTCTTGCCTGACTATCTACTATCCTTCCTGCCCTCCCTATTCTACCTTATTGTCTGTCGTGCTTGATATCTACTCCCCTTGCTCCATCAGTAAGGAAGCTCCACAAGGGCAGGAAATATCTCTTTGGTTCTTTGCTGTATCTGTGGCCTGAGACAGTGCCTGATACTTCATTGTGCTCAACTATTTAAATGAATGAATGGATAAAATTCATTTTTGGAGATTGAATATTATCTAAAGTGGTGTTTCCTAACACTGCACATACAGTATTTCTAAGGCATATAGAAATCAACTGAAGTGACTTCTTAGGGCCAGTCAGGACTGGTGTGGGGATTCACGCTACCTTTTGCTACCTTTGCTGCTTTCAGCAAATCATTGGGAAATTGATCCGAAGGTCAGATAGCATATCATCAGCCTCTTACCTTTGTCCTTTGCCATTGCCTAAAGGTGCTCATGTTGCTGTCACCTGTAACAAACAAATTCTGCCTTCCAAGTTATGGTGTCTTCTTACTACTCTTTCTCTCTTCAGAGCTAAGTTCCTCAGAAGAATTGTATAATTCCATTATTTTTTCAACCTCTCTGTATGTTTTAATTAAAAAAAATAAATGTCAAAGGACTCTGGGGACACAGTTCAGTCTCCTGTCAGTTTGTATCCCTTCCCTCAACATCCCAACCTTACAGTCATTCATCTTTTGCCTCTGAAGTAGCAGGAAGTTCACAACATTGCCTTTTCTAACTTGACAGCTGTAATTGTTAATGGTTCTTGTATGACATTAAAAGTTGTGTCCCTGATACTTGCATCAATCTGTCCTTTCTCACTACAGAATCACATAGGAAAAAGCTTATCACACTCTCAGTGATTGTTCACATATGCAAAGATAATTCTATGCTCTACGTTCATTCCCCTTACGGTTAAATATTCCCAGCTCCTTAGTTGCGCTGAGCGCTTAAAGGCCAAACTAGCCTCCTTGCCTCATTAATCCCCGACCGTTCACCTTCTCCCAGTATATTACAAACCTGTCTCCAGGAGAGGAAGGGAGCATCAAAAGAGAAGGAATCCTGTACCATCAAACTCAAATGACTCTCCCTGCCACTATCACAGTCAACTGAGGCAGAAAGCCCTAAGAAAATCACACATTGAAGAAAGCTTACAGGAAGAGAATAAAGAATAGTCAGGGGCAGACTTCTTGATCCCCAAAAAGAGAAGAGAGATGTGGAAGGGAGGAGTGGGGATGCCTGTGAAACCGGCCGTACCCTTGGGTTTGGTGTAGGAAAACTAATTCGTTTCTTGGAGGTAGTGTTGTGTAAAGCATCCAGGCTTGAGCTGTCTTGCGTGTGTGTCACTCTAGCTGCAAGAGGCTATGTGGTGTATAGCTGTGGGCAATAGCTGTATTGCTTACAGAGTTACAGCTAGATTTTTCATGTGTCTTGCATCCCAGGACAGAGACTGCATATGGGAACCTGCCACTTGTGGAATCTGCCCAGGATGAGATGTAGGGAGAAGCAGTTACCACCAGAAGGAGGCTGCATTTACACCCTCAGTTAAGACATGTTTGTCCCTTGACCTCATTTGGGTCCCCGGAAAAGGGAGGGCAACGGAGGAATGAAAGAAAAGGCGATTCCTTGTTGACATTATTAAAGCCAGGGGACAGATGAGAGATGGGTTATTACACTGGATTGGACTGGACTTGTATTAACCAAAGTTACAGAACAGCTGTGGGGTCTGCTTAGGATGTCCAGAAGAGGGAGACTCCGCAAAACATGGTTGAAGACCATGGTTGGGAAAGGACACTAAGTTCTTAGGCTGTTCTGCAACCTGAGTGGTAGATTTTTTTTCTTGACTAAATTTTTGTCATTTTTATTTTCCTAAAAAATCTGGCCATTTTATATTTGTTGGCAGAGTTCTACCAGGCAACCAATGTGCTACTTGTACAAACTATCACATGCCAGACGTTTTTTAAGCAGTTACGTTAGTTCATTTAATCTTTCCTAGAGTTTAACTGGCCAGGGGATTGTGCTTTCATCATCTTCATTTTATAGATAAGGAAACTGAGGCACAGGGAGGATAATTAAATTATCCAAGGTCTCACAGCTACTAAGTAGAGGAACCAGGTTTCCAACCTCCAACCTAAGCTGTCTGGCTTGATTGCCTTATATATACTCATTTAAAAAAAAATTTTGTATATATGTGCATATGCATTTATAAATGTGAGTGTAACTATATATATAAATTACTAGAGTAATTTTTAAAATTAGACTATACCTAGTCTTATAAATTTTTTATTTTTTTTTTTGAGACGGAGTCTCGCTCTGTCGCCCAGGCTGGAGTGCAGTGACTAGATCTCAGCTCACTGCAAACTCTGCCTCCCAGGTTTATGCCATTCTCCTGCCTCAGCCTCCCAAGTAGCTGGGACTACAGGTGCCCGCCACCTCGCCCAGCTAGTTTTTTGTATTTTTTAGTAGAGATGCGGTTTCACCGTGTTAGCCAGGATGGTCTTGATCTTGTGACCTCGTGATCCGCCCGTCTCGGCCTCGCAAAGTGCTGGGATTACAGGCTTGAGCCACCGCGCCTGGCCTAGTCTTATAATTTTAAAATTTACTCATTCGTTCCTGATGTTAAGGTGCCTTCTCTCATTTTGTCTTGATTCTACTTTGCAAGGGATTGCCTACCTTTGTGGTTGTCAAAAGTATGGTTTGCAGACCCCTGGGAATCTCCAAGACCCTTTCTAGGAGTTTGCAAGGGCAAACTTAATTTTCATAATAAGACATTATTTGCCTTTTTCACCATACTGACATCTGCGCTGAATGGTGCCTCAGCAAGTGTTAAAGCAGTGGCTCCCAACTGTGGTGTTAGTTACTGTATTTACACCACTACTCACCCCAGTAAAAGTCCTGCTACAATATCAAAGTCACCTGAGAATGTCTTCTGATGAGCTCAGTAGTGATGGTAATGAATGTGGTTTTGTGATATGTGTAATGAAATGTGTCAACATTTGGAAGATCTGTATAACTCAGTGAACCAGTATTTTCCAAATGATCAATGGACAGTGTTACAAAGTCATGTGTGGGTGAAAGATCCCTTCAAAAAGCAAGACAGGGCTGGGCATGGTGGCAGGCACCTGTAATCCCAGCTACTCGGGAGGCTGATGTGGGAGAATCACTTGAACCTGGGAGGCGGAGGGTGCAGTGAGCAGAGATTGTGCCACTGCACTCCAGCCTGGGTGACAAGAGTGAAGCTCCATCTCAAAAAAAAAAAAAAAAAAAAAAGGCAAGACAAACCAATGGATTTTAATGTAACAGTGCAAAAAGTTCATTGATATCATTTCAAACTCCATATTGTGATTAATCTTTAATAAATTACCGCTTGAGTTTGGCTGTAGCATTAAAGAATATCCACAGTTGTCTGAATGGCTGCTTTTTTTCCAAGGATATGTCTGTGTGAGGCCAGATGTTTTTCATACACTTCAACCAAAACAACATATCACAACAGATTGAATTCGGAAGCAGTTGCCTTCTATTAGGCCAGGAATTAAAGAGATTTACAAGGCCAAGTGCAGTGGCTCATGACTGTCATTACAGCACTATGGAAGCCCGGAGTGGGAGGATACCTTGAGGAGGCCAGGAGTTCAAGAGCAGCCTAGGCAACATAGGGAGACCCCCCCTTCTCTACAAAAAAGATCTGCAAATATGTAAAGCCATGTCACTTTTCTCATTTTTTGAGTTTTGGAAAATGAAGTTATAGTTCATGAAAATATGTTCATTATATTGTTATTTTAAATTAGTAAACTTCCAATTTTCTTGGTTTTAATTTCTAGTACATTGAATATTGATAGAAACAACAAAAGTTTTTAAGTCTAAAGCAGTTCTGAGATCAAAAACTTGAGTCACTGATCTGGCATGTTGGTTTATTTTTCCAACAGTTTTAAATTATACTGGACAACTTAGCACTATTTTTTATGTATTTTATTTTATATTCAATTCATTTATGTTTTTATACTTTTTATTCTTTTTATTTTCTTTGCCAACTTACCTGTAAATTTTAATTCATTTATTTTCAGTTCTTGTTTTCTAATAATTTAGGCTATATATTTTCCTCTGGACTTCTTTACCTGCATCTCAGATTTTGATACATAGGTATTCTGTTGTATACCAGTTTTTAATTTTTTTAATTTGTAAGTATTTCAAACATATAGAAAAGCATAGAAAATAAGAGAAAAAGCCTGTGTTCCTCCACCTTCTGTTTGCTTGAATTTTTTAAATAAAAGAAAACATTAGCTACAGTTGAAACATCTTATATAACCCCCATCCCATTTCCCTCCATTTTTGGAGGTAGCCACTGCACTGAAGCTGAGATTTATCATTTAATTTCATGTTGTTATCAATTAATACCATAGGTAGGTATCCATAACTAACGTAATACTATTTAGCATGTTTTCAAAATTTATATAAATCGTTCTGCCATTTGCTTTATTCATTCAATATTAACTTTAAAATTTATTCATTTTAAACTATGAATATGCCACAATTTATACATTCCTCTGCTAAGGGACATGTAAGTTGTCATCAGTTTATGCAAATTTTATTTAACTTTCAGTTGGGCTTTAAGCTTTTTTTTTTTTTTCAGAGTGTGTTACATATTTTTCACATGCATAGATTTTTAAAGGATCCTTTTCTAATACTGCATTTGTGTCAGTGAATATGACCTATATGACACCAATTTCCTGAATTTGTGGAGAATTCAAAAAGAAATTATAAACCAAAAAAAAACTTTATTTAGTCTTGATTTAGAATAAGAATGTGTCAAGAAGAATGTGAAGCTTTGGCAGGAAATGATCTCCTTATCTGAAAGTTTGAGTTTTCAAGTTACTATACCAGCTTGGTAATTGCCTTCTTCAGTTAAAAAATAAGAGGGAGTTGGGGAATATTTATTTTCCAGTGATCTCAGAACACAGGAAACACAGTCAGATAGGTGGAGAAAGGTCTTATTTACATTTGCATTTCTGCGTTGTCTCTTGCTTTTGCTATGAAGAATCTAGCAGTTTTGAGTTTATGAGTCAATAGCAGGTTCTTCCTGAGCTATTCAATACAGAGTTCTTGGGATTTCATCCAGTGCCAAATACAAAGTTCCTGTTTATCTAGTGAATGCAGTATTCATTTCAAAATACATAAAATATGTCATTGTTGAGTTAATCCACAGACTGTAGTTATAGGAAATGGAAATTTGCTTACTTATGTTGATGAATTGTGTTGGTAAGTTCTGTTGCCACCTAAATTGTGCAGGCTTATCAAACCTCTGCATCTAGTTTTTCTCCTTGCTAGCTATGTAAATAAAATAAAAACGTGATGGTGTTAGTCACTTCTTGCATTGCTGTAAAGAAATACCCATGGCAGGGTAATGTATAAGGAAAAGCTTAATTGGCTCACGGTTCTGCAGACTGTACAGAAAGCAGGGTACCGGCATCTGCTTCTGGTGAGACTTCAGGAAGCCTATAATCATGGCAGAAAGTAAAGAGGGAGCCAGAGTATTGCATGGCAAGCAGGAGCAGGAGAGAAGGGGAAGGGGCTGCGCACTTTTAAACAACCAGATCTCGCGTCAGCTAACTGAGCAAGAACTCACTCATCATGCTAACTAAGCAAATCATGAGGAGTCTGCCCAGTGATCCGAATGCTTCCTGCTAGGCCCTACCTCCACTGAGGATTACAGTTCAACATGGGTTTGGAGGGGACAAACATCCAAACTGTATCAGTGACTAGCAAATTCTAACCCAAATGCAATAGTACAAATTTTCTTTAACAATTCCTTTGTTGCCAATTATATAGTCAATATCTGTAAATGTTCCAAACTATTGAAAGTATGTTTTATATTTGTTAAATTCAAATTTGTTAATTAATACGTTCCCAGTTCCCAAACTGTGTTTCTGCTTCAGTGAGTGTGGGTTAGGGTTCAAGAATTTGCATTTCAAACAAATTCCCAGCAGCTGATGCTGCTGGTTTGGGGAACACACTGAAAGTTATGCATATGGTTTTCAATTTGCCTTTCTTCTTTTGCAGTTTCTTCACAGTTTCTTATTAAATGAGTGTTCTTGTTTTCAAGGTTTTAAAATATTTACTAAGTATTTTTATACCATTTCTATAAATTCTACAAATTTGGAGAGGAACAGAGATTGCAACATGTGCTTGGCTCCAGTTGGTGGTTCTCTTGGTGTTTCTTGATATTTTCTCATCATGTCACACAGGAATTTTTTTTTCAGAAATAAGTCAAATTTAAGCTTTTTTCCTCTTCAGTGAATTTCTTTGTTATCCGCCCCCACAAAGTCTGAATATGCATGAATGCTGTTCTCCTCCAATTGACCAATATTATGATTTTTATCCCCTTGAAGAAGGAATTGCTTGGAATAATGTCAGATGAGAAAAATGTAAGTTTTCCCCATTTTTGGTAACAAGGACAGGGTGGTTTATTCACCTAATACTATGAGGACAAAATAGGAACCCAGGAACAAAAGTTTTTATGGAATCTTAGCCCTAATGTTCTGTTAGGTAACGGTCTCTATAGACTTAGTCTTCTGTTAGAATGGATAAACATGTCCAGTCAGATGAAACAGGTTTTTTTCCTGACAACTAATCCTGGTAACTTTCTGTCTGTATCTTGACACCTATTTTGAATAAACTAGCTTGCATTTCCTATCCACATTTGCATGGAGAATAGAGAACTTTTGCACATGTGCTGAGCACCTGGTTTTAATATCATGAGTAGCCTTAACACATAATTGCCCCAGTTTCTATTCACTCTTACAATGGCCTAGGAAGGAGTTAACTTTACAATTACAAAATAATGGCAGTTATAATAATTGCAAATATTTATTGAGTGTTTTCCAGGTGCCATGCTTAGTGTTTTAAATGCATGTTTCATTTTGCTACTGGTGCATTGGAAGGTTATCTAGAAAGTTGTATTGCTTTAGGAGTTCATTCTTTGGAGTCTTTATAGAGCTTTCCAGTGCCTAAGTTGAATATTTGGTAATAACTGTTTCTTAAAATTACTTTTGTTTAATATTGATGTGATTGAGAATGACAGTTACAAAATACATGTGAGGTATAAATAAGAATGCAGTGAGCACTTGGTTGCCTGCTATCCTATTTAAAAGAGAGAATGTTACCATTACTTTGAGTTTCCTCGGATATCCTTTTACAATCCCATCCAACTCCAGCCACTCACAGACATAATCACAATTCCAAATTTGTGTATGCTATTCCTTTTTTATTGTAAGTAGTGTTTTTGTATAGGTTTACACATCCAGTAGTATATTATTTAGTTTTATATGCTTTTGACCTTTACTGAGATGGATGATTAATGTGATGTGCCTTTTTTGTTCAACATTATTCTATGAGAGTCATAAATATGGTTGCATATAGTTTGAGTTCCTTCTTCTTTTCCCTTTCTCTTTCCCCTCTCTTTTTTCCTCTTCCCCCTTCATCTTCCTATATAATGTTTTGTTGAGGGAATACACCAAAATTTCCTTACCCATCTGTTCTAAATGGACAGTAACAG
This sequence comes from Piliocolobus tephrosceles, assembly GCF_002776525.5. Taxonomy (NCBI): domain Eukaryota; kingdom Metazoa; phylum Chordata; class Mammalia; order Primates; family Cercopithecidae; genus Piliocolobus; species Piliocolobus tephrosceles. Next base: position 51,764,563 of record NC_045439.1, on the reverse strand, counting down.
GGTTCATTTTTTAGAATATGAGCTATTGTGAATAATGGTGCTATGTATATTCTGGTACATATGTTTTTGGGTATGAGGATATGAGCTTTTCTAGGGTATATACCTAGGGATGGAACTTTGGCTTATAGAATATGCACATGTTCCATTTTAATAGGAACCACTAGACTGTTTTCTATAGTGATTGTTTTAATTTACATTTCCATAAAAAGTATGTGGGAGTTTCTATTGCTCTATAACTTCACAATACTTGGTATTATTCTACAAATCATTTTTCTTTTGCCAATATAGTGGGAGTTAACTGAGATCTCATGGTTTGTTTTTAAACCGTTTTATTAAAATATAATGGATGTAGACTAAATCACACATATGTGTACAGTTGGATAAATTTTGCAATATGAACCACAATCAAGATAATGAACATAAACATTACCCACAAAAGATTTCTTGTGTATCTTTGTGACTTGTCTTCTCCCCCACTTTCCTGTCCCCAAGCAACTCCTGATATGCTTTCTGTCTCTCTATGGTAATATGCAGTTTTGAGAATCATATAGTAGGTGCTTATTTTTTGTCTGGCATCTTTCACTCAACATAATAAAAATCAATAGTCCCTTTTATTTCTGAGTACGTGGCATTGTATGTATATACTACAGTTGATTTATCTGTTCATTTATAGATGAATGTTTGTATTTTTCCAGTTTTTGCCTACTATAAATAAAGCTGCTATCAACATGTATATACAAGACTTGTACTTAAATGTTCTTAAAAACATAAACCAAAATACCAAGCTATAACTGAACATTAAGAGACATCCACCAGGATAATCTGTATCAGTCTTTTGTACAGATCATTATTTTAGTAAACAGGGCTTCTCCAGCCATCAAATCATGGAAAAGGAAGATTATGAGGGAGTGATAATTTGGGATATGGTGAGCAGGAGGGAGTCAGGGTACAGCATCGCTGCATTGCCCATCAGTCTCTCCCCTTCAGAAGTCTCTCTTCAACTTCATTTTCCTAGCTCCCTCCTGCCAAGGCACTGTGTCTGGAGCTGATCCACCTTCCTATTGATATTCTTTGTGATCTTTGTGTTTTTTTTTGCTACAGCGGTAATAACAATAGTTAACATATGTCGAACTTTCCATGTGCTACCTCCTTTCTCCCTAATGGTTTATCCTCACCCCATTTTACCCTCACAGCAACTCCAGGAAGTCAATAATGTTTCGCATTCTCCCTGCCTCATAGGGCTGCTATAAGGGTGAGGTAAGAGAATGCTCATAAAGCACTCAGGCTAGTGTCTGGAACATAAACTTAATGTATGTTAGCTGTTACTATTGTTTTTAAAATGGTTGCCTGGATACTAAACCTCTCTCTGTAACCATTATCTTTATAATAAATGTACCCTTTATCTGGCCCCTGGCCTCTGAGGGCTTTGGGCACCAGTTCGCGTTTTGCAAAAATTCTTTTCCAGGATTGCAAAGGGCTGGGAGAGGCCAGGAGTGAAACAGAGAATCCCTCACGGTCAGGCTTCCAACTTTGCGTTAAAGAAAACATATCGAATAAAATTTTCTCTTCTCCCTCCGAAGATCTCACTAAAATGATAATAGAAGAATTATAAAAAGGTATAAACTTGAGACATTTTCAGATAAATGAAAACTAAGAGAATTTATCACCCACACACTAGCACTATAAGAAGCGCTAAACGCAGTTCCCTGTAGCTGGAGGTAAAGGTAAATGACACCAGATGAAAACTTGAATGCACAGGAATAAATGAAGAGTTCCCAAAAGGCAAAATATGTGAAAATATAAAGACTATCCTTTTATTTTTAAAAAACTTATTTAAAGGGTAACTAAAGTTTAAAGTAAAACTATATAGATGTAAAATACATGACAGAGCACAAAAAACTTGGAACAAATGGAATTATGTTACTGTAATGTTCTTGCATACCTGGGGCAATACCACATTAATTTCAAATAGACTGATAAGGAGGCGTAATGTAATCTCTAGAGCAACAAGTAAAAATAATTATACAAAGGGGCACAGCTGAAAAGAAAGGGAATAAAACATAATACTAAAAAGAAGACTGGAAAAAAAAGCAACAGTAGAAAATAATGATGACAAAAACAACCAGTAACTAAAAAGCTGAACAAAATACAGAATCTACCATTTTTAGACATTGGACAACAGACAACAGGACCATGGTGACCGAGAAAAAGGGGACAAATGAGATGAGCTTTCACTCCCCAGAGTCTCTGCCTGGGAGCCACGTCCAAAATATGGTGTGAGGAAGGGGATGTTAAAGAGTCATGCAGCCTCACGGAGTTGAAGAGATGGAAGTCAGAATTTGAGAGAGCCAAACCAACTACAATTTGTGGCGCAGAATACCCAAGAAGAGGGAGCTATAGAGTTTCAGAAATCCAACAGGGATTCCCTTGAGTCTTTGGCTGAATACAAATCTGCTCATGCTTAGGGCAAAGCCCCACAAAGCTAAGCCAGGATAACTTTCAGAGAGAGAATAATTACTGCTCATTAACAATTCAAGTGTTTATGAAATAATTGGCTTATTAAACAGATAATTTGATAAGTTTGGATTGGTTCTTTGGTGCTTGTTCAACCTCACAGCAAAAGATTTAAAAATCTTCATTCTGTTCCAGAAAAAGAAAAAGCACAAGATTCTGAACCAGTAAAGACCCTATCAGAGTACATGCCACTGTCCTGAATGTCTTGTTCCCTCTACTCCCCACCCTGCATATCTTTATTTCTATTATAATAGCAGAATTCCAAACACCCAAGTTCCTTCCATGCCAGATAACAGACTTTACTAGACTTATCATCAGCCTTTTGTAGGAGAGGTAACCAAGACAAAGCAAGTTTGTATCATGTTATAGATGACATACAGAAAGTCAGCTGGAAGTAGGACTTACTGCATCAAGGTTTCAGTCTAACTTACTCATAGGCTTAAGAGGGAAAAATGTCTGCTCATGCAATTTATCCCAAGAGAAAGTTTAGAAGCGGGGTAATTGCGGAGAAAAATTCCACAAACTGTGGCATTTTTGCGATTGGCAAAATAAGCCACCCAACTCGATTTAAATGATTAGAATAAGCACAACTGAGGCTTCAATGTGGGACCATTTGTCTTCCTGCCAGAAAATGAACAAATGGCAGATTCTGTTACTACCATTTTAATGACAGCCATATTGTTTCCTTTTATTTGAAATGTTTGAATGTTTAGAGTCCCAAAGTTAAATTACCCTAATCATGATAGAGCAAATAAGCACATTTTAGTGATATTGACACTTCCCACAACCATAGCCCTCAGCAATATCAATAGCCAGATCTGAAGAGAAGATCTGAAGTTTGAGAGCCACACTTTAAAAACTTCATTAACTACAGAGCAGAATCAAGTTGAAATTCATTAAGTGTTAAGGCTTGATATCTTTACTTCCTTGAGAGATCATGTGATTGTTTCACCTGGCTTCTTGGTGTGTCTGATGAGATCATATTTTACATGCCTTTATGGAAGTGGCCGAGGGATTCGAGGTTACAAATGCCAAATGAAATCTGGAAGGGAGTTCACCAGCTGCTGAATTAGGTGAGTGATAGGACTTGGGATTGAGGCTACTTTCTATGCCATAACTTAAATAAAAGAAAAAAAAACTCCTTTCCCAAAGTGGTTGTAGATTGAGGGTGGCCTAATTAGGCCCGGGAGGGACGGAGCTGAATGAGATGACGTGTAATTTGATGTCTTAGACATTATAAATGTTGAAATATTTTGCAGTTTGCAATAAATTTTTAGGCGTTATTCATAGTCCTGGCCTTTGGCTCCCCCCAGGGCCCATTCTACACAGGTCTTAGGGTCTACGGGCTCAGCTGCTCTACACTGGCCTTCACATCTACAAGTGTGGCTGGCCACCAGCTGGCCACCTTCTAATCCTCAGTTCTTTAGTAACTGTACACCAGGGTTTTTCTGGAAATTAAGACCAGTAAGCTCACCAGCCTCGTATTACTGCCATCCTTGGTTACCACCCCCAATTTAAAGGCCCCCTGAGCCAGTTATAAACTTATTGCTTCTCAGCTGCAAACCTACTTTTCATTGTTTGTCCTAAAATGGAGCTGGGTCCTTTAAACATTTCTCCTTTGGAGCAGGTGCGCTTATGTTAAGCTTTGTCAGTAGAAGTTGTTGGAGGGACATGGAAGGAAAAGGACCTTCTCTTCCTGGTTCTGGTGTTTTCTATCTGCTTACTGCTCCTATGGTATGGCTGTCAAGAACGTGTGTGTGTGTGTGTGTATGTGTGTGTATTATATATATGTATATACACATACATACATATATAGACTTACAGGGTTTTACCAACCCCCACAGGAAGAATCTTGTAGATACCATAGTGGCTGGCTTCCCCCCGCTAGGCCTGCCAGCCTAGGGGGTGTTTTCTGTTTTCTAGTGTGATAGGCAGAGTAATGGCCCCAGATATGTTCATGTCCTGATCTCTAGAAGATACGATTAGGTTTTGTTACATGGCAAGGAGGAAGTAAGGTTACAGATGGAATTAAAGTTGCTCGTCAACTGACCTAAAGATGAGGGATGATTTTGGATATCTGGCTGGGCCCAATGTAATCACAAGGGTCCTTTAAATATGGAAGATGGAGACAGAATATTCAGTCAGGTAATGAGAAGTGACCATGGAAGCGACTTTGGAGTGCTGCAGTGTGAGGACTCATCTGCCACTGCTGATTTTGAAGATGGACGGGGGCCGTGAGGCAAGGACTAGGCTTGCTGGAAGCAGAAAAGGACAAGGAAGAGGGTTCTTCCCTACAGTCTCCAAAAGGAACCCAGCCCTGACAGCTGGGTTGGGACTTGTGTTCAACTTCTGACTTCCAGGATTGTAAGAGAATAAATCTGTGTTGTTTTAGGTTTGTGGTCATTTGTTATAGCACCCACAAGAAACTGATAGCACCACTTTTGGCTGTGGCTTCCTGCCCGTCTGCACCCTGGGTGGGAGTTTTGTACTTGTCCAACAGTGGAACAGCTCTCACCCAGGGCAACCCAGCTAGCTTCTCTGCCACTCCTGGGCTGCAGCCATGCCTTCTCCATGAGGTTTGAGCCTCCCCTTCCAAGTTTGTCTTTTCCTGCAAACTCTTCCTCAGCCCCAGGGTATTTTTTTTTTTTTTTTTTTTGAGACAGAGTCTCGCTTTGTTGCCCAGGCTGGAGTGCAATGGCGTGATCTTAGCTCACTGCAATCTCTGCCTCCCGGGTTCAAGTGATTCTCATGCCTCAGTCTCCCAAGTAGCTGAGATTACAGGCACCTGCCTTCACGCCCAGCTAATTTTTGTATATTTAGTAGAGACATAGTTTCACCATGTTGGCCAGGCTGGTCTTGACCTCAAATGATCTGCCTGCCTCAGCCTCCCAAAGTGCTGGGATTACAGGCATGAGCCACCGCGCCCAGCCAAGGGTATTCTTTAGTGCTGCTAAGCTATTATTGCTATTATTGTACTGTGAGTTCCACTGCCGTCAAGGGTCAGGAATGGGGGAACCCTTCATCTAAAGAGGGAGGATCTTCCACAAGACCAACTTGGCAGTTTGTTATGCATCCTCTGCATTTGGAAAACAGAGTAGACTGGGGCCTGACTCTATCCCAGAAAATACAAAGGTCAAGACATGGCTACTTTGATGGCAAAATAAGGGAGTGGTGGCTATGTGGATGGCCTGCATTTCCCAAATTTTTCAGAACAAAGGGTGTGTAGATGTCTGCCATGGACGAGACATGAGTCATGTTAGAGAGAAAGCCAGTGGGATTGTCTTGGCATCTATCCAGTAGGGCCATCTGGAGGAAGAAGAGACCTCATCAGACAAAAGGCAAAGAAACCACTAGACACCTATGAATTGAGGAAGAAATCAGTGACTAGTTGAAATAGCATGTTCTTGCTCTCAAGGGAGTTGCAGATGGGAGATCATTAAGGATGGAAATGAAGGACTCAAAGTTGGCGGAATCACACCAGGACACCAGGGAGCTCAGGTCCCAGGGTCACTGCCCAGAGGAAAGCTGAGCAGGGCAGTACCCACAGCACAATTTGCATGGGTGAGAAATGATCTTCTATTGTGTTTACCCACTAGGGCTTATTAGTTAACACAGCATGTTATAGCCTTGTTGCATGTTCCCACAAACAGCATACCCACTGTACCTCAGAGGGTTGTGAGAAAAATGGGATGGCGTGTGGAGGGCCTGGTGCGTGTTGGGCCCTCAGCAAGTGTTCGTCTCCCTCCCTCCCTGTGAGCACACGCCAAGGGCCAGCCTGTGTTCCGAGGCGTGTCTGTAACAGGGAGCTGGCCCTTGTTGCCAGAAAGCTGGTTTAGGTCCTTTGAGCACCGTCTCCTGATTGTTGGTTTGTCTTTCTTATTCTTTCTAATTTGGGTTCCAATATTAGGATTATGTACAGATGTCAACCAAAAGTAGCACCTTGGTTGATATTGAGCCCTATCTGGATTAAGCCAGTTCCTTCTCGGCTTCATTTCTAGGGTGGTTTTTGTTTGTTTGCTTTCTTGCTTGCTTTTTGGCTAGGAAGAAAGGCACTTGCCTAAAAATATGGGGATACTACAGTATATCTATGGAGGATTTGTGATTTTTGTTCATTCAACAAGTTTTTATTGTACATCTTCTAGGAACCAAGCAGAAGTTCTGGGGCTAGAACCACAGCAAGGAACAATAGAGACATACTGGTGCTTCCATAAAACTTGGGACAGCCGTGGGGATGACAAAGACAGAAAACCAAGCAGGAAGGGCACTGAGCCTAGGCTAGGGAGGGCTCCTAGAATAACACAATGTCTAAGCTAAGGCCTGAAGCAGTACAGGGAAAGAAGGGAATGCAGGGTGCTGGAGAGCAGAGAGGGAGCAGGGGATGGAGCAGGAAGTACAGGAGAGGACAATGGAATAACGTTACATGTGTTTCCATCTTTGTCCAAATAGTTCTGCCTTCCTGTTGTTGAACAGGTATGTGGTAATGATAAAATGAAAATTCTATACATAGAATTCACTCTCAAAGCATTTCTGAATGAGGACTAGCACATTGATAATGGCACTCCTTTATGGGTTATGATATGGTTTGGTTGTGTCCCCACCAAATCTCAACTTGAATTGTATCTCCCAGAATTCCACGTGTTGTGGGAGGGATCCAGGGGGAGGTAATTAAATCATGGGGGCTGGTCTTTCCTGTGGTATTCTCATGATAGTGAATAAGTCTCACGAGATCTGATGGGTTTATCAGGGGTTTCTGCTTTGGCTTCTTGCTCATTTTCTCTTTCCGCCGCCATGTAAGGAGTGCCTTTCACTTCCTGCCATGATTCTGAGGCCTCCCCAGCTATGTGGAACTGTAAGTCCAATTAAACCTTTTTTTGTTCCCAGTTTCAGATATGTCTTTATCAGCAGCGTGAACATGAGCTAATACAGGTTATGAATTAGAAATCAAGATTTGGCTTAAGCATCACATCTGCTTTGAAACTTTCCTGCCCATGTGTGGTCTGGCTATCTAAATGTCACATCACATCTCCTTCTCCCTTACTGCCTGTCTACCAGACGGGCTGAAAACCAAATATTCACTTTTCCAACTTCCCTTGCAGCTAAAAGTGGCCATGTAAACTAGATCTGGGCTGTGACCACTAAGTAAAAGTCTGCAAGGGAGGCTTCTGGAAAAGCAAAAGTTCTCTTGGATTTTTTTTTTTTTTTTTTTAAAGAACACCTGAGCTGATCTAGCCCTTTTTCCTTTTCTCCTTTTCTTGCCTTGAACATAGACACGATGGCTGGTGATGCAGCAGCCGTCTTGTGACCAAGAAGAAAGGCCAAAAGAATTGCACGAGAATTGGCCCTAAAATCAATGAAACTCTCACCCACCCCTTTAATCTCTTGTTTCCAGACTTCTGGGTATGTAAAAACAAAACAAAACCACAACAAAAAACAAAAACCTAAGACTAAATACCATCGATTTTATTTAAATCACTCTAGTGAACCGTAGGCAAAATAAGTCCTATTACATCAAACTGGGCAGAATCTGGTAGTCCTTCCTCTGAGTTCCCATCTCACATTCAATTACTATTGAGTATTTGTTATTTTTGTTATTTGTTACTTTCATCCCCTTTCATCTGACTTTCCCAATACTGTAAGTTCCTTGGAGTCACGGACTGACTTTGGTGACCCCAAATCTGCTACTATGCCTGGCAATGTTAGCTGCTTACTAATGCTTTGTGATACCTAGTAATGCTTAGTGAACAAGTGAATGGCTGACTGAATGTGGTTATGTGGAGGGTGATGTGGGGGAGGAGTCATCATTAGTGGCAGTGAGATCAATGAAGAGATTTTAGCAGTGAGAATCCAGGGAAGAGGTGATGAGAGCCCAAGCTGTAAAAAAGCAGGCCCACCTCAGGACAGAGAAAGGGATGGGTTCGGGAGTTATTTAGGAGGCAGAAGAGACAGGACCTGGTAGCACTGAGGGTAAGAGTGAAAGAGAAGAGGGGCTCAAGGATGGCTGGCTGGAAGATCCTTAATGTGTGGTGGATTTGGGCATGCACTAGTCCTGGGATCTTGGACAAGCTCTTCAAACATGTTGCTGCCTTTGTCACCTCATCTGGAAAACAAGGATAACAGTAATATGCACTGTGGGAAATAAATGACTTAGTGTGTGTAAATTGCTCATATCGGTGCCTGGCACAGAGTAAGTGTTCAGGCTGTGTTTTCAGTTACCATCATCATCATCACCGATATTGGGGGCAGGATAGCAGGAAAGTGGGGAGACTGTTGAGAAAGACGGGTGAGAGTGAGCAGGAAGGGGCCCTCAGGAGGAATGAAGAGGAAGAGGTAGGTTGGTCGCAGTAACTTTAGGATGCCAAACACTTCCTCTGTCTCCCTTGGAAAGAAAGATTTCATTTAAAGTGGGACTGCAAGTTGTTGAATGAGCTCAAAAGGAATGGGATTAGGGATAGCCTGCTTTTATTCAAGGCTTGTGTCAACGGGTTATGCTGCTTTGATTATTGTTTTAAACATGTCCCAGGAGGCTTGGGGTGAGAAAAGAAGGGTTGAGGATGCTCATTTTTAATGTGAAGAGATGTAAGCTATTCTGGGGCACAGTAGGAGTCTCAAGAGGGTTGTACCTAACAGATTTCTGCAACAATTAATGAAGCCCAACAGCAAGAATATCGTAAGAGGCACAGTATGAGGGCCATTAGCCTCGAGGTAGTGGAGGATCCTGCATGATTAGGCAGGAGGAAATGGTAGGGCAGAAACCACACTCAAACTGCTGCAGCCGGGAGCCATGTACGAGCTTCCATGGGAACAGTGAGCTCCCACTTATGACGTGCCTAACAGGGTCCAGTATTTTACACGTTACTTTCATCCTCTTGATTTCCCTGCAAGAGTGGGCTAATATTATGCCCATTTTAAGAATGAGGAAACTGAGGATTGAAGAGATTAAGCAACATTTCCATGATCCACAAACCCAGAAGAGGTAGGACTAGGATTCAAGTCAGACCTGGCTACCAAAATGTGGTGAATTTTTGTCTCTGTGTTACAGGAGGTATTTTTCAGCTCATACTCAGTCTGGAGTTTACTTGCCCCTGGCAAGAGCAGAGTGTAAACACTAAATCACAGGCCGAGGATGGATAAACACTCCATCATCACTAAATCACAGGCTGAGGATGGAGGGCCCAGCGGGAGACGGCTGCAATGCAGGGAGGAAAACCTCACACTGCGTGTAATGGTTACTTTTGTTGTTGTTGTTGAGACGGAGTCTTGCTGCTCCATTGCCCAGGCTGGAGTGCAGTGGAGCTATCTCTGCTTACTGCAAGCTCCACCTCCCGGGTTCAGGCCATTCTCCTGCCTCAGTCTCCCAAGTAGCTGGGACTACAGGCGCCTACCACCATGCCCGGCTAATTTTTTGTATTTTTAGTAGAGACGGGGTTTCACCATGTTGGCCAGGATGGTCTTGATCTCCTGACCTTGTGATCCACTTGCCTCGGCCTCCCAAAGTGCTGGGATTACAGGCGTGAGCCACCGCGCCTGGCCGTTATGGTTAATTTCATGTGTCAACCTGGTGCCCAGCTATTTGGTCAGACATTATTCTGGGTGTTTCTGTGAGGGTACTTTGGGATGAGATTAACATTGAAATCTGTAGACTGAGTAAAGCAGATTGCCTTCCCTAGTGTAGATGGGCCTCATTCAATCAGCTGAAGGCCTGAGTAGAACAAATACTCTGACCCTCCCCTGAGTCTTTCTGAAGGAAGTCAGACCCTCCTGCCTGATTTCCTTCAAACCAGGATAGTTTTTTTTCCTGCCTGCACGACTTGAACAGAAGCATTGGCTCTTCCTGGGTCTCCAGCTTGCCGACTCTCCCTGCAGACCTTGGGACTTACCAGCTTCCGTAATTGCATGAGCCAATTCCTTATAATAAATCTCTTATAATAGAACCTGTCTACCCTATTGGTTCTATTTCTCTGGGGAACCCTGATGATACACTGCAGTACCTTATGTGTATATGCCAACAAGTGGTGGTAAAGCAAGGAAATGCCTTTCCCTTCAAAATGGAAACTTTTTATAGAAATATGTGGACTTGGAGCAGATATTAGTTATTCCTTGCATTTAGTGTTATGGACCCTGGTTCAAGGAAAGGAACAAGTCAGGGGACAAGGTGTTGATGAACAGGGCAGTTGACAGCTCTTTTCCTTAGGCCCTAGAACTACTACCACCAGACTTCCATCACAGCCCCTGTGAATGCTCTGTTGACCACGCTGGTGTCTGATGACCAGTCTTGAAGCTCTGCCTCGCTCCTGGTCCTGGGATGAAGATAGATGGGGAAAGGGCACATGTTGCATGGAACAGAATCTGCAGAAAATGCAAAACCAAAGAAAAGAAAGACATTTCCTAAAGTTGTTCAATTCCAACAAGGAGAATTTGGAAATTAATGTGAGTCTACCCCAGTATGGATTATTTATCTTTTATTGTATATAATTATGATTGATAACTGTAATGATAGTAATATAGTAATAACAGTGGTGAGCATGAATTGAATAATTGCAATGTTTTAGCTGCTATGCTAAGTACTTTCAGGATATCATCTCATTAAACCTTCCACTAAATGAAGTAGATTCCATTATTATCCCATTGTACAGATGAGAAAACTGAGACCCAAAGGGATTCATTGACTTGCCCAAGATCATACAGCTACTAAGTGGCTTAATCAAGGCGTCACCCAGGTAATGTGACACTAGAACCTCTATGCTCTCAACCTCATTCCCTGGAGTGAATGTGGTCATTCTTATCTGGTTCTTTGTGCTGGCTTCATAAAGTTAAAGAACCTTCTTCATTTCTTGAATAAGGTAGCCCTCAACTGACAACTGCAGTCAAGATTTGGGTGTCCAGACTGGACTGAGGAGGTGCGCAGCTTGCCTATTAAATGCCGCCTTAGCCAAGCTTGTCCCAGCCAGGTGAGCCATCTTTTCAGGTGACAGTTCCCACTCACAGTAACATTTGCTGCTTCTTAGCATGTCAGCATTGTAATCAAACCACCTTTAAGTAGACAGCCTTTTGTTCCAAATTCTTGTTCTGGTCCTTAAGCTGTGTAGCCATCAGTAACTGACCAAAACTTTTACAACCCCAATCTCTGTATCTATCCAGCAAGGATTCTAACACCTTCTCATAGATCATTGTGAGGACTAGAGGATAAACGTGGGTCAAGCATCTTACACTGCCTGGCATGTAGACGGTACTCAATGAATGCTCATCATATCTTCTTGGTCCTATACCCCTCACCCACCAACACCTAAGACTTGGAGACATCTTAGGGTTTTTTTCAATGTGCATGAATAGAATCTTTCAATCAGACATTGTTAAACACAAATATGGTGGTGCAAATACGATGCTAAGCACTGTGAATTAGGCCTCTGGTTCCCAATTGTCCCTGTTTCCTGAGGTGGGGTCAGCATGGCAGGTCCCTGGTTTGTTACAGTTTTGTCCACCCTTGGTGTGGGCTCACAGGGAAGGATGGAAGCTTTGAAGAAACTGAGACTTGGATGGAGTCTGTTGTGTGCACTTTAGGGACTGGAGTATGAGTTCTCCAAGCTCATTGCAGAGAGGCATGCACGGGCTTGATTTTGTGGGCTGGTATCTCACATCCCAGGGCATAACTTTTGAGAAAGACCTTCGTAGTATGCAGGAAAAAGAATTATAGATTTCTCTGCCACTTGGAGGTGGCAAGGGTGGTGTTTTCTTCAGCAGTAGGAAGGAAGCATCAGGATAAAGAAGTTTCTGTAGTTCCTGAATGCCATTTTACTTTCTCTCCTGCTTATTATTTCACAAGGCCTCATGGGACATGGCAGACTCTTGACTCCTCCATGAAGTGGAGACAGGCCAGCACCTGCGATGAGGGCTGCCTGGGTGACTTGTGGTTGTGTCAAAGGTGTTTGCTCAAGAAAAAGCTGTTTGCTCTTCATCCTGACATCTGCTAAGCTCAGGTGCTGGAGCTATTTTTGGTAGCTGACTTCAGGAATTATTTTTCGCTATCCCCAAGCAGATCTCATAAACCCATAATCGCTGAACCTCTGTGTGTGTGCGCGTGTGCACTGGGGTGCATGTGTGCTTCATAAGCTTGCTCACTGATAATAAACCAGATTTAGAGTCTGAAAAAGCTCCCTATCTGATTTTCCATACTTTCTTATGACCACTAGTTCCTCTTTAACCACCAGGGGATAGTCTTTGAGGAAGAGAATTGTTCTGAGCAATGCCTGGTCTAATGTGCTCTTCTGGTTGCACTTGGCTCTCAGGGTTCCTAGGGTGGACAGGCAGACTTTATAGGATCTGAAGGAGCATCCGGAAAGGACATCCTGCAGTTTTGCACTTCTTGTCATGCCAAGGTTCTTCTGCTTCAGAAATGAACCCTAAGACAGGTCATAAGCCAGGCCAAGGATGGAAAAATAACTGGAAAATGAGGAAAATTGAGAAAGAGAAAGTAGATTTTTTTTTTTTCCTGAGACAGGATCTTGCTCTGTCACCCAGGCTGGAGTGCAGCGGTGTGATCATGGTTCACTGCAGACTTGAACTCCTGGCCTTAAGCAATCCTCCTGCCTCAGCCTCCCAAAGCACTGGGATTATAGGCACAAGCTCCTGCATCTGGCTGAAAGTAGATTTAAGTAGTTAAAGTACATGTTTTTCAGTTAGATACAAGGAAGAATTGTCTCCCAGCAGGCTGAGAAATCATAAAAGTGATCCTAAGGAAGTGAAAGGCCACTTCTAAAAGATGCCATTTAAAGCAGCACCAGCAGCAGCAACAACAACAACCATGATATTTTAAAAGGTCTTACCTCACACCAGGCACAGTGCTCAAGCCAGTACTGAATGATTCATTTAGTGGTTATTGTGTCTCTATGATATATGCCGTCTCAACCCCATTTTACACATATGGAAATGGAGGCTCATGGTTTAAGCCACTGGCTCGAAATCACAAAGGGGTGCGTGGTGGCACTAGGCTTCAAATGTAGGTCTAACTCCAAATCCCTAGGTTGTTTTCTTTCTCCGATTTTGATTAATAGACTCCAAAGCAATGTCAGTGTGAGATGATGTGGAGGTGAAATCCATATTGCCTATTTTACGGAGTAGTTATCCAGATACATGAAATTGCCTGTGTGAAAGCATTTTGAGGAGCGTGCAATACTGTTGAAGTATAAAGAGGCATCATCATCATCATTGTCGTCATTGTCATCACCCTCATCGGGGTCACTTAATTCCTCCAACTCTGCCAATGGATTCTTATGGCATTTCACATATCCAATCACTAGGGGGAGGCAATAGACAATGCATATAAGCAAACTTAGTTTTGGAAGGAAAGTGTATTTTTCTTGTAAGTGATGCTCAGAGATTTAAAACAAATAAGCACAGGTTTGTATTAGGGACTGACAGCCATTCCCATCAAAGTCTGATCTTGTGCTTTTGTTGAAGTGTTTCCCTGAAGGCACCTTCATCTATCACAAATACTTATGAATAGTGGGTATTGCCCAACAAAGACCTGACATGGACTTTTGTTTCATCGTTCCTGCTTCTTGCCTTCTTTCCCTGCTGTGATTCTGCCTGTGATCACTTCTGCTCTCGTTGAGGTGCAGTTTTTCCTTTATTCTCCCCATTCCATTTTACTATGGACCGTGTTTGTTGGTCATCTGAGGCAGAGCCAGTAAAGCATGTTCTCGATCTCTCCTGTCCCTTCATGGTGCTGCCCTGGGGTACCTTTGGCTGCCACAGAATCTCTTCCTCAGTCTGGGGGTTCCTGAGGTGACCTTCTTGGCTCTTGTGTGAAGACCATTCTGACTCTTTGTACATTGTTCTCATCCACGCTTTTCTTACTATGGTGATGTTGACTTCTCTTTCCATCCTTCTAGAATTCCACATCTGCCTTCATTTCCTTCCTGCTAGGTGGAGAGGATGTTGGACTAGGAGTTCAGGTCCTGTGAATACTGCTTACTAGCTAGTTGGCCTTGAGACACAGGAGGACCCCACTGAGCCTTTGTTTCAGGGATAATTATGACTTCCATGTCTACTTCCCAGGTAAAGGACTATTTATTTTGTAGCCTAAATTAATCGGCCTAGGCTCTTCATGTAGACTTATCTAAATAGTCCACCTTCTTTTCCATTTTGAATATTTCTGTGAGTCAGTCCCAAGGCTCTCATAAAGAAGCCCTCTCTGGTAGTGTCTGCACTGTTCCACCAGGTGCAGGTGATCTGCCAGCCAAGGTAGATTCTGCTGTGGCTTCCCTGGAAACCAAAGCTATTAGGGGTTGTGTCTTAGCTCATTAGGGCTGCTATAACTAATTATCATAGTCTAGCTATGGTTTATAAACAACAGAAGTGTATTTCTCACAGCTCAGGGGTCTAGAAGTCTGAGGTCAGGGTGCGGCATGGCCAGGTTCTGGCAAGGCCAGGCCCTCTCCTGGGTTGCAGGCTGCTCACCTCTCTTTGGATCTTCGCATGGGAGGAAGAGAGCAAGAGTGAGAGTGAGAACGAGAGGGGCAACTCTCTGGATCCCTTTTATAAAGGCGTTAATCCCATTCATGAGGGCTCCACCCACATGACCTATTAACCACCCAAAGGCCCCACGTCCTACTACCATCACATAGGGGATTAGGATTTCAGTGTATGAATTTTGGGGACACAAACATTCATTCCGTAACAAGCTCTGTTGCCAAAGGGAAGTGCAGCTCTCTCCCCTGTGTGTTGCCTTCTGCAAGAAGGGTCCCAAAGCAGCGTTGCTTGAACCTCCATAAGCTAGAGTTCCTATTCCTCTCAGTTACCTCTCTCTCACCTACAGGGCTGGCTGGAGGTGGATTTCTGTAGTACCGCCCATACTTTCATTTTAAATAACTTCTATTCTCCTTTAACAACCAAGGACAAATACATTGTGCTCAACTCCCTCTTTCCTTAGGATGAGTCCTACCTTCCTTCCGCCTTCTGAAAATAGACTATTTGCTAGGCATGCCTTAATATTTTAAAGCCCATCAGGTGAAAAATCTTGAGTTCTTCCCAGGAGACTTTCCATGCATGTTTCCTGTTGTCAGGCCTGTCCCTATGGCTCCTGAATATATTTAAGTCCCAGTAGTGGACAACAGAGAGCTCTGATTGAAGACAGGAGCTCTGTTTTAGTTAAAAAAAGTCTCATTGTTATCAGAACTATCCTTCTCTTGTCTTGTCCTTCATAGCTCTTCTTCCTTCTTCAGCATTTCAACCTTGATTTCTTTCTTTCATCTTAAATATCACCATAAGGTGTTTAAAACTGAAGGTGTGTCAAAATGACAAAGGATTTGCTTCAAGGGGCTCCCCTGGACAAATTTCAGACAACCTGAGGATCAAAATTAGTAATAACAGTGATGAGTAATAACTCATTGCTATAAATAACTCATTGCTATAAATATCCATCTATATTTATACTAAATAAAAGGGGAGGGTAGAAGGGAAAGCCTTTCTTGGTAGAAGAATGCCAATTAATAAAAATGAATGATAGAATTACAAAAGCACCATTTTCAACCACCATGGTGATTGAAATAATTATCATTGTAATATTATTACAATTATTTTTATTAATTTTTATATTATTTTAATTATTACATAGTGATAATTCAGGCAAGAGTTATTAATGGTTTCTAAAACCATTGGCTGAGCCGTTGTTGGGGAAGAGGATGTTCACAGTCTCAAAGTGTCGTCACATAGATTACTTACTAATTACAAAGGGAAAAGGGAACGTTTATGGTGGAGAAATTTGGCAGACACCGCTATAACTAAGTGATCAAACTTAACATCAATAATAGACAAATCATCATTATGGCCTCTGGTGTGACACATGAGGACACAACACCACCTGCATAGAATTCCTGCCAAAAATGTTGAATTTGAATCTAATCAAGAAGAAACAACCAAATAAACCCAAATTGAAGGACATTCTGCAAAACAACTGGCCTGGATTCTTCAAATAGTCAGTGTCATAAAAGACAAAAAGTCTGGGAACTATTCCAGATTAAAAGAAACTAACAAGACATTCAACTAACTGCAATGTGTAATCGATGATTGGATTTTGCATACTGGAGGAAAATTGGACTCTAAAGAATATTATTAGCACAAGTAAGAAAATTTAAATGTTGACTACAATAGTATTACATCAATGTTATAAATGTAATCTGGTTAATAAAGAAAAAGTTTACATTTAATATTCATTATTTATGCACATGTGTCTCAAATAATCTCTGTGTCTATATCTTATGGGCTGATCCTCACTCACTCCTTCTCTAGTCTTCTCTCTCAATTTTCTTTCCTTTACTTTCTGTTAGAGGGAACTAACACAAAAATAAGGGAACATAACCAAGAAATGGCCATTTGAAGGGTACCGTTATTAACTGGTGTTTCCCTTTGGGACAACTGTGGTATAGACAAAGCCTTTCATGGCCAGAGCCACTTCTGTTTTTGTTGAATAAGGGCTTGCATGATACCAGCTTGAGCTATTTTTACTTCCTTTGGGCTCTGATGGTTGACTTATTTGAAAAGCACAGAATTTCCTTTCTTTGCTCTTTCTAGCTCTGTATCCAGGGCAGGAGCCTAGAATCAGGGAGGCTCCATAAAAGGGTCATCTGGATTCTGTAGCTCCTTGAACTAGACCATGGGCAGTGAAGCTGGCAATTCCTTGCCAAGAAGAGAAAAGCTGTTGTTTCAAAAAAATTATTACTTTTATTTATTATTATCTGAGTTCCAGCAGTCAAAATGCCTGAAGGAGGATAAGGTTGATTTCATAAACAATAGAATTAAAAAGAATGAATAATTATGTAAGGACAGCCTTTCTTGCCACATAAAAATCTTTTTCATGGCTTTGGAGGCGTTTCCTTGGTTTTGCTTTTTGAGTTCGGGGAGGAGATAAATGGAATTTGATGTCAGGAGTGTTTTAAAGAAAGGATCACACTGTCAGAGCCAAGCCCATGGTTGGGGGGATGATGAGAGAGACCCAGACAGGTCTGGGTGATCCTTGAGCATAGTAACCTGCACTTCCCTGCCCATGGTACAGCCCGAGGAGACCACATACTTCTTAGAGCTCTTCACAGGCAGCCGGGCCCCACAGAGGTGGAGAAGTCACACATGACTGGGCAACAGCCAGAGGGCTCTGAAGTTAGCCTCATAGAATCCTGATACCCCATCTTAATGCAAAGAGAATACCCAAAGGTCCTTATGCTTCCTGAAAGGGCAGGGTGGAGCTAAGAGAGGACCACAGTGGGGATGAAGAAGACACAGTGTGCATGGACCTTTATTTAAACTTGGCAAGATGAAATTCACTACCATCAGCAAAATGGGGACTCACATTCAGAAATTAAAATTAATTTCTGATTTATATACACTTAAATACTTTTATTTAAATGTTTTGTGTAACTAAATTTGCTATTATTTAAAATTAAATAATAACATTTCTGATTTATATAAAATTAATATTCTACTTTGACAGTCAGAGGCTGTGATATTTGAATGGCTATGCTTATTTTGTTGGGTTTAGTTGGAGCCTAAATGAACGAGAAGGCACTATTCTGGTGTTACCCATGGCAGACAGTGTCTGAGTTTTCTTGGCTTATTTTGGTTTGGATTACACGATTTCTCAGGACTGTAAGACTGACTATTTGAGCCCAGTTCTCCTGGTTCACCTGGGATTCCAGAGAGATAAAGAGGGCTATGGGAGGCTTGTGATGGGTCCTCCCCCTTTTCAGGCCTCATTACTCATCCTCAGTCTGTACCCAGTGGCCTGAGCTGTGAGAAGATGGGTGCTGTGGTCTGAATGTGTCCCCCAGAGTTCATGTGTTGGCAACTTAATCCCCAACACAACAGTGTTGACAGGTGCTACCTTTAATGGACGAATGTTGTTATTGTGGGAATCGGTTTGCTATAAAAGCAGGTGTGGCCCTTTCTTTTGTCTCTCTTGCGTAAGATATCTTCCTCCATGTTATGACCCAGCAAGAAGGCCTCACTAGATGCCATCCCTTTGGTCTTGGACTTTCCAGCCTCTAGAACCATGAGCCAAATAAATTTCTGTTCATTATAATTTGCCCAGTCTCTAGTATTCTGTTATAGTAGCAAAAGATGAACCAAGACGATGGGGATGGCTGTAAAGGCCCTGGGGGCACAGGAACATGAGGGTGCCCGCAGGAGAAGCTTATCCTTAGCACCTAAGAAGTAGGAGGCTCTCTTCTACCCTAGATGGCAGGGGTACCTGCTGTACATTTTCTTTCAGCCAGGCAAAGCCTACCTTACTTTTCTGGCAGGCAGAGATGCAGAGCTGCGGTGAGCATGGAG
Source organism: Piliocolobus tephrosceles (assembly GCF_002776525.5). NCBI lineage: Eukaryota > Metazoa > Chordata > Mammalia > Primates > Cercopithecidae > Piliocolobus > Piliocolobus tephrosceles. The sequence continues at coordinate 51,745,729 of NC_045439.1, read as the reverse complement.
CATGGTAAGAGGCATCATTTGCAGATGCGAGCTCCCCTCCTCTTCCCTATCCCCTCTCACTGGCAGTTATACAGTCTCTCTTTACAGTATGCAAGGCTGCACTGGGAGGCTGCCAGCTGTGGGCGCCCTTTGGTAGTTGCAAGGGAATCACACAGGCAAGTATGACCTTTGGAAATACAAGGAGGTTACTTGGGAGTCTGTAGCTTTAGGAGCCTTGGGGAGACTGCAATTCAATCTGTATCCTGTGGCTTTGAGTTTTAAATCTCAACTAATAAACTGTCCATTACATGAAAGACTCACAGATCCAGGAAACAGAATGCACCGTTTTGGGGAGGAGAGAGTAGGGCAGGGTGCCTCCTTCATCTCCAGAACAGTGTTGTCTGTTACTAAATGGCTTAGGACAGCAATGAGGTGGGGAGCTGGCCTTTGGCAGTTTTGGTGGTCTGATGAGTGGTTTATCTGTTGTTAAAGACTCTTATTCCCTCTCCTCCTCCTCAGTCCTCTGCTGATCCCAGCGCTGCAGGCAGTGACAACTGGATCCTGCCTGGTCGTGCTTGCCTTTTAATGGAGGTGCAGCCCTCTTTAGACACACACAAAGCAAGGGTCAGCTCCCAGCCCTCCAGGAATCTGGCCCTGTGGTGAGGGGCCTGCTCATCAGGCACCTACCCTACAAGGAGTGTGGGTTCAGGGCACAGATTAGCAGCCAATTCCTTTATCCAGAAAAATGGGAATGACATGGGGCTGGAGGAAAGCATGATGGGAAACAAGATAAAAGGACACACACACAATAATGCAAATACAACTGTACAGGAAATCAGGAGAATAAATGAATTTGCGAACAATGAGGGCAAATGCAACTGCGCTTTACCTCCCAACTGTTTGGCAGCTAGGACAAAGATTGAAGTATAATAATGGGAAAGAGAATTTCTATTAATAATGATAGCTAAGATTTTCTGCCTTCTAGGTAGCAGGCACTGTGTAGACACTTTACCGGGATTGTCTCATTTTATTCTCACAAGAGCTCTGTGAGGAGGTACTAGTTTAATGCCTATTTTACATATGAAGAAACAGAGAGGAAGGTTACATAACTGGTAAGTGGTGGACCGAGTTACAACATTACTCTGTCTGACTCCAAAGCCCAACCTCAAACTCTCAATCTATGCTATATATACTGCCTCAGCATATGGAAAAGGGATGCATAGCTCTTTCTGTCTTCGTCATGAAACCAAAATCTAGATTGGGGTGCCCCACTGGCCCAATGGGCCAACCCTGATTTTACCCAGTCACTACTGGGTCTGTAGTTGGAGAACAGAAAGCTTGTCTCAGGGAGCAGGTGCAACAAGGCAAAGGGAGTTGTTGCCATTCCAGAAGGTCACTTAGAGGCAGAGGGGCAGGGAGACCTTGCTTCTTTTCAGGCTTCCTAAACTTTATATTTTTGCCTATTCCAGTGATGAATTCAGAAGTGAGGACAGCTATGTTGAAAACTAGGCATGAAGATAAACTTTTTTTTTTCTTTTTTGAGACAGAGTCTTACTCTGTCACCCAGACTACAGTGCAGTGGCACGATCTCGGCTCACTGCAACCTCTGCCTCCCAGGTTCAAGTGATTATCCTGCCTCAACCTCCTGAGTAGCTGGGATTACAAGCGTGCATCACCACACCCAGCTAATTTTTGTATTTTTAGTAGAGATGGGGCTTCTCCATGTTGGCCAGGCTGGTCTCAAACTCCTGGCCTCAAGTGATCGGCCCACCTTAGCCTCCCAAAGCGCTGGATTACAGGCATCGGCCACTGTGCCCAGCCGAAACCATTTCCTCTAATTAAGTATCATGTCATTTCATCTGACCCATCTCAGGAGCCCTCATTCTCTTGGCCTCACCTGCATTCCAGACTCAGGGCTTGCTCCACCTCAGCTGCTGCAGTGACACTGGCTCTGGCAAGGCTCTGATGTGGGGCTGAGGCCCAGAGTCCTTCTGCCTCCTCCCTGCAGCGCTGCTGGATGTGAATGAGCATCATGCCACAAGGTGTGCCATCTGGCTCCCCGGGGGCAATAGGTCTTTTGATATAACTCCGAAATTCAAAGTGTGACTGTGGGTTACATTCTGCCAATGAGAATGAAGTTAGGTGAATAAATTCCCTGTCCATCCTTCTCTTTGATGGACATTTTTTCTCTATATAGCTTGGCCAGAGATGTCCTGTGTGGCTAAGAAGATACACACATTGGGAATTGAATGCATCTCTTGAAACTTGTTGAGGAGCAGTGGGCAACATTTACTCTCCATCCTTCCCTGACTTGCTTTCCTTTTTCCTCAGGTGCATTGCCCTGGCACTGTACTTCCTAAAGCATTAGCCCTTAATCCTTGTCTCAGGACATGTTTTCAAGGAATTCAGGCTGAGAGTGCTCTAACATGGGCTTTAGAGTATAAAGTGAAATTTCTTCTGAAGTTTTCCTCTAGATTACTGTCCTGTCCCATTTAGTTTTAAGGAAAGATGACTTTGGTCCATGGATTAGGCTGTCTAAGAAGCAGAGCCCTGTGGCTCTGATGTGAGAGGTATATACTTTGCTTAGGGGTCTGATCTCTCAACCTCAAATGCTTGACGTTACGCTATTATATTTTAAGCACCAGTTTGTTGTTTACCAGAGGAACATGAGAACAGCACAGGCCCACTTCCCTCCAGATGTCCAAGTGGCCGTGTATGTTTCAGGGACAACCAAGATGAAAACAGACTGATGCATTTGGAGTCAAAGGCTGCTCAATGGGTTCTTTTGGGACAGAGGTATATCCAGTCTCTCCATGGTAAGTTTGATTGGGATGAACTGTTCATTTCCTTGCTGTTTACCTGGTCCTGCCTTGATGGCCCCATCTCTTCTCTTTTGTCTCTGCCCTGGTAGGTGTGCCCTCTGCCTTCACACACTACTGTACTGAGATGATCCAAATTCCTCTGGCTGAGCCTTGTGTCTTTCCTTCCTAAAAAGTTAAGTGGTGGTTCAGCCACAGAGGACTGAAAATCTGTTGTGAATTGCTGGTATGAGAAAGCTGCAGCCACAACTTTCCATTTTAATCACTTAGAATGCGTTCCCTTGCTCTGACATCACTGCCAAATTCCTGTGGGACTCTTCACAGATGAATTCCAGATAGCTGAGCATCTTGTCGACAAACAGAAAAATAAGAACTGGAACATTTTTCCCCACTGGATTAAAAAAATGCTGCAAGTGAGATGTCCTGGTTTCCTATGACAACGCCCCCTCCTTTTACCAGTCACTTTAGCTAGTCACATCTGTTGGCCCCTGGCTATAGAGAAGTCACTGCGAGGAACCGTGTGGTTGCTGGAGGCTTGTTTTCCATACCCGTTTCTATGGGTTCTCACACAGCAGTGATACAACCTGAGATTTCATGAGCTAATGAATCTCTGAAAACCTAATTTAAGTTTCTAGGGTTTGTGAAATGTTCCTAAGTGGTTCTATAGCTATTACAGTGAAAATACTAGAGCAAAGCCACCCATAGCAAAGCAGTCGAACCTCCGTTCCAAGCCAAATTATGAGAGGCTGCTTTGGTAATATCAGTACGAAAGAAGTGGCTTTATGTGTGGGAGAGAAAGGATCAGTCCATGACTTCAGAGTGCCCTAGGGGCCAGATGGGAGGTAAGATGGAAAAAGGTCTTTGAGGATCAGAGAAAGCAACCTGGCAGAACCTACATCACTCCGTGCAAAACCCATACTGCTCCGTCCTTTTCCACTTCACGATCTTCAGGCAGACCGCAGTGAGGCACAGGGGCACATCGTGGAGACAATGCCCCACAAACTGAGAATGGAGCTTCCCCTGCAGTCCCTGTTTAGAGGAAAAGTCACTGAAATTTATTCTCCCGGGGGTCTTCAAAAAAGTCCCATTTGGGTGTATGGCATTTTGGGACTATGGCCTCAGAAGCAGTGGCTCTCCAGGCCCCACTGTGAAAGGAACACGGTGGTACAAAAGGTTTAGGAGTGATGAAAGGCGGAAGGCTTGGGTAAAGGCAGGCAGGAGGCACTTCCGGGTATGTGAAGTTGAAGCATTAGTTTTCACATGGGAGGGCTGCTCTGGTCCAGGAGCTGGAAGCAGACAGAGAGTTCTGAGCCCCCGTTGCCCAAGCCTGGGATTTCTTTCTCCACTCACCATCAACTCCAATCCCATTTCCCATTCTGGCTTGTGAGACTCCCTACCTTGTCTGGTCCCCAGGAGCAGAATAGATTTGGGGGCCCCATGGACAGAAGGATCCTCACACAGGGTCTGCTTCTAGGATCAACATGACCCCCCTAGTTCCTGGAGTCTGAATTCTTCTGGGAAGAGCTTCCCGCTTCCCCATTTTAAGTGCCAATTTGTTGTTTACTGGGTGAACATCAGAATAGCACAGGCCCATTTCCTTTCAGATGTCCAAGTGGCCACCATATGTAGCAGGGACCATCAGGAAGGAAACAGACTGATGCATTTGGAGTCCAAAACCTTTTACTAAATGAGTTCTTTTGGGATCACAGACGGATAAACAGAAATATGTTCTCAGCATTTTTCTTGTTCATATCTTTGGTGCCAGGGTGTCTGAGTGCTCTTTTGTTGAGAGCTGCATACAGAATTCACTTTAGACTACTCAGCCCGGGGTCTAGTTTCTCTGTCTCGGTAGATTCAGCAGGACGGTGAGTTGACAGGTCACCATAGCCCTTCCAAAAGCAGACATGGCCTCTACTCAGCTAATTTTGTCTCCCAACTTTTGTTTGGTCTGTGTGAACCTTTTAATAGTTGGGCCAGACCATTCCTATGGAGACAGTTGAGTAAATTCCTGTGGAGCAAGGTAACAGGATAGCATTTCCTTGGTGGTGTATTTCTACCATTTTTTCTACTTCTTGTTTTGCTCATCTCTCTTCTCCTTCCCCTAATGACTTTGGTTTTTCTTTTTTTTTGGTTAATAGAGTATGGGCCCTGTCAGGCTGTTGAGGCACCCAGAGTTGCTGGTTCTTCCTGGAGTGTTGAATTAATATTCAGTGTCAAGAAAGAAAAATACCTTACTCTGGAAACTCAGGACATTTCTTTCTCTCTCTCTTTCTTTCTTCTCTCTTTCTCTTCTTTCTTTTTCTTTCTTTCGACAGGGTCTTGCTCTGTCACCCAGGCTGGAGTGCAGTGGAGCAAGTCAGCTTGCTACAACCTCTGCCTCCTGGGTTCAAGCTATTCCCCTGTCTCAGCCTCCCCGAGGGGTAGCTGGAACTACAGGCACATGCCACCATGCCTGGCTAATTTTTGTATTTTTAGTAGAGATGGAGTTTCACCATGTTGGTCAGGCTGGTCTCAAACTCTTGACCTCAGGTGATCCACCCGCCTTGGCCTCCCAAAGTGCTGGGATTACAGATGTGAGCCACTGTGCCCAGCCAGGACATTTCTATACACAAAGTTGCTTCTCTGTGCTGAGGCACACTAAATTCAAATCTTACTTTTCTAACAATCTGGAGACCTCCTAGAACAGTGATTTCCAAATATTCTAAAGAATTAAACTCCTCCTCAAGTGATGTATTAAACAGATTGCGCAACAGTCCTGGCTGTGGAGTGGGATAGATGCCCCACCCTTTTGGGCTTCTTTCCATCTCCCTCCCTTGGCAGCCATCCATGCGCCGCTCTGTGAGCTGTGACTCTGTAGAACAGGGAGAAACTATGCTGGTAGAAAGTGTGAGCTGATATGTCTTGGTATTTCTTGACAAGATCATGATACTGCTAAAGACTACATATGTTGCTGGTTTGACAAAAGCATATTTGTATATCTATGGCACAGGTGAGCTATGGCCTCTATGCAGAGCCATTTGACGGTTAGATATAGTTCCTGCCTAGAGGGAAGTAACAACTTAGATCCTGTAACAGGCACACAGATATGTGTATGGTGGTGGGTGCTGGGTGTCTACATTCCAGGTCATTTCCACCATGACCTAGCCCAGAAAAACGTGAAGATGTGAGGAAGGCTTCTTGGGAGCCACAAGTCTGCTTAGGGGCCAAACAGGAGAGATTCTTCCATCATTTTTGAATCAAGGTTTCTTGACAGTTAAAAAGCCAAAGCGTTCCCCTCTGGGTTTCCTTGATCCTGTGTTGGTTCAGTGAAGCTCATCTATTCCAGTTGACTTGAAGGTCATTGATGATAAATTGATGATTTGGTGACTGTTACATAACTGTTCAATTATGAGTTTCGATTGACCTCTGCCTCCCCCACAGGTTCTTAGCACCCATGTTTCCTGTCCTCATTGTGGGCGGGTACCATGAACCATTCACTACTTGTTCCTGGGCTGAGTCTTTCTCAATAAGCACAGCTTAAGAAGCAAGAACAGCTGGTGGAGGTGTGTGCTCTGAAGGCTGTTGACTGACAAGGCCCTGTATGTGATATTAACCTACCCCGGCCAGCTGCTGTTACCGCTGCAGCCTGCAATCAAAAATAGTGATCATTCTCTGTGATCACAGACATTGTTTGTTGCAGTCCACTTTGTCATGTGAAAGAAAAAATGGACTTCGTCTCATAAATTACATCCCATTAAATTCTAAGTATTTCTGAGAACTCAGGAAGAGGAACAGAGTAAGTTCTGTTTGTTCATAACTGAATAATTGCTAATTGGCTATTCATTTTAAAACACACAGAGACTTACATTTAGTGCTGTTGTCTTTATCTGGAGAGAGATTTGTTTTGTTTGACAGAGCATAAGCTGTGACATCTTGGGGAAGTGCAAATGACTTGATCCTACCTGAAATTCACAGGTTTGAAATTTTAAAATTTCCTTTAGGTGAGAATTAAAATAATAGGTACTAAATTACCTTTCTAATTTTTTGGTTCCATAACATTGCAAAAGTACCTCTCAGGCCTGATGGAGCCCTCCTACTCCATCCATGGGGACTTTTTTCTCTCCCTGGAGATAGGCAGGAGTTGCTTCTCTTTCCCCACCCTATGACACTTCCTTAAAACACTCTGTTCCATAAATCGTCTTTCTTGGTTTATAAAAAAAAAAAAAAAAAAAAAAAGCAGTGGTACAATGAGGTTCAATATGCAGAATATGACATGCATAGCTTGTGTTAAAGGGCTGACAGAGTTGAAATAATGAATTTCATTTATAAAAGGAATGCGGTTGACTACTAATGGTTTGAGTTTTCTTCAATTAGTGATAACGAATTTCCCATTCACCCATTCAGTAAATATCAGTTGATTATATTCTCTACATTCCAATCTTACCCTATGCTTCTGCTCTTTCTTTACCTGCTCAGAACATTCCTGCTGTTTAATTATCTGGTGCTAGGGAGGTGGTGAGTGTAATCATGGATGAGAATACAATAATATGAATGAACCTCTGGTTCTTAGCACAGTCCTTTAACCTATAGAGCAATTGTATTAGCCATCATTTCCTTTTTCTGGTAAGTGAGATTTCAAAATAATAACTGTACATTAGAGCCATCCTGAGGAGTCTAAGAACATGGGCTCCAACATACAATAGCCTGAGCTTGAATTCTAACTCTGCCACTTACTGTACAGGACACCTTGGGCAAGACACTTCACCTCAGGGTGTCTCAGTTCTCTCACCTGTGAAATGGGATAATAATGTTACCCACCTCTTAGGGTTAGTGTGAGGATTAAATGAGATAATCCTAAAAAGTTCATAAAATAAGAAGTGGCACAGGGTAAATTCTCAGTAAATATTAGCCATGATTATAATTGTAATCATTTTTTGATCGCTTTAATTTTTCTTAGTTATCATGGAAAATACAGTTGTGAAGAGTGATCATTACATATAAATAATGACAATAACCTTTGAACTTACCTGATTCTTGTCTAAAAGCGTGCTATGAAAGATGCTGTCCTGGGGCATAGTATACTGTTCTTCCTTCTATCCTACTTGCACGAAAGGAAGGGCATAGCAATGAGATTACCATGGAAGTCAGGAGACGTAAAGTTGGGTATTATACCTTCTTAATTATGGAACAACTCTGGGTGAATTCTTCAGTCACTTTCAGGTCACCTTTTCCCATGTACACAATCAAACTGTCAGAAACCACAGTTTGTGGCAGTGAGAGCCTTGAGACATGTGTGTATTGTGGTTTATTGTATACTTTCAAGAATTTTGTGTTTAATGTGTTGCAAGTGAGCAAAAGCACACATCCTTGTGAGCCTACTGGGTTCCATGGAAGTCTTTTTAACATGGTAAAAAAAAAAAAAAAAAAAAAAATCCCAAATGCTGTCATTTATTGAGCCTCTAGTATGTGGTTCTATATATTTACTATCTCATTTATTCTTCAGGGCAATTTGAGGACTAACTTGTATTATTCTCAGTTTTCAGATAAGGAATCTGAGCCTCCAAGAGTTGCAGTGACATGTTCAAGCCACATGGTTAGTGAGAAGCAGAGAAAGGACCTAAGAGCAGAGCAACCTTAAGCAGGTTCTCTGTGGTCATTGTTAGTGTGGTTTACTTCCAGGCCAGACCATTTCCTTGCTGATGCAAGATTCTCCAGAACTGTCCTTTTCCCCCTGGGAAGTGGTAAATGGCTGCTCCACCAGCCTGCGTCCTTGAGTGACTGTGCTGGGCAGAATGCCCTGCCAGCTTGAGAGGGACCTGTGGTGTGGAACATGAAATAAACCTTTGTGGTTTTCATTTATTGAGATTTGGGGGTTCTTTGTTACTGTAGCATACCCTGGCAGATCTTAAACACAAAATGTTAATGATCTGTACACAGATTGGATACTTGGTGGCTGTTTCAAATATTTTTTGGAATAGGAAGGAAAACCCAGAATCCAGGAAAGCAAAGTCTTGAATTCTAAATTCTCATGTCTTTATTGACAATTTGGTAAAACAAGCAAGCAAACAAAAACGCATATTAAAAAAAAAACAGAAACAAAAATTAGTCTTAAGAAGTTGTCTTTCAACCATGCAAATAATCACAAGAATCGTTGTCTTAGTTTTCACATCTTATCAGAGGCCTCTTCACCTTCATTTCTCTTGGTACTGTATCTATGTGGCCTGAGGAGGAATCATGGCTATCACATGGTTTGTGCCTGTGCAAATGGATTGAATTTATTTCTGTCTGAGCCCATCCATATCTGTCATCCAATTATCATCAATAAATATTTAAATGTCAGGCCAGCAGCCCCAGAAGGGAGCCCTGGGTATTAGGCCTTTGCGAGTCCCAGCTGATCGTTATTAATTCAATGAATGTAGTTGTAAATTGGCTAAGAATACACAATGGAAGCGATTACAAGTGCTCTTGTCAGTGTGGCTCATTCCATTGAAAGATGGTTCAGATTTGCTTTTGCCTCATTCCAAGGAAATGTGAGATGCAATTTGCTTCAAACTAAATGCTCCCTTAGTTTCTTGCCCAAATATTCAACAAGAATAAGGCAGGTTGGAAGGGCCGTCTCTGGAATGTATCATTCTGAATGACTTAGAGGTTTGCAGGGTCACTTTTTGAACTAATGTGAATTGGCAGGAAAACACTTTCCACTGAGATGAATTATGTGCTTAGGGTTACCTGATTTTTTATCTGAGTTAGAGAAGTCAGAGTAGATAAAAATGAAATGACCCATTATTAAATAATCAATGAAAAAGCTACACTCCTGCAACGTTTCCGGATCAATATACAAGTTACCTTTCAGATAGATGGATTATTCTTGTGTTGTTCAGAGCAGAACAAAGCCCACTTCCAGCCGGTCTCCCCAAATGCACTCTGTGTGAAAACAGAGAAAGAAAGCATTAAATCATTAGGGATGAAAAAGTGGGGTGTTGTCCACATAGCAGCCCTTCTTAAACGGTGCTCAATGAGACTATTCTTGGGAATGTGTTTGGTAAACACAGATCCAGGGCACAGCTGTTGAAGGTTAAGGGCGAGGTGTAGAAGAGGTTCTGGGGACCCGGCATGTTCATTCCCCAAGGGCAGGAGCATCAATCAGCAAGAACTGCCTGAAAGACATATTTCACATGATCTATCAAAAATTAAATTGCTCTACACTTTGTCCTAGCAATCCAATTTTAAGAATTCATCCTGCAAATGTAGCTACACATGTATGCAAAGATCTTTGTGTGAGGAAGTTTCTTGTTTGTGATGGTGAAAACATAATCACAAGTTGAAAATGTCCATCAAAATGGGAATGACTAGGTAAACTGTAATATATCAATACTGTCAAGTACTATCAGCTGTTAAAATGAATGAGGTAGATATGTATATGCTAACATGTGATCTTGGGAACTTATTTATTATCTCATGAATAACTCATGACTCCTACCACCTTCTTCCATTCTAAGACCATGCCATGTCTTAGTCAGCCCTGAATATTCAATGTTTAACATAGGGCCTGACTCCATAATGCTGATTACATTTGATTAAATATTTACTAAGAAAATTGAGGATGCTGACAGATCCCCCTTGCCTTATGTTTTACTTATCCAATTTGTAAAATAGGGATAATACTAGTATTTAATAAGTGTTAGCCAAGTGACAGACAAAATGAAAGGGGCTGTGTGTGTGTGTGCATGTATGTATATATACAATGTTTTATTTTTGGAGAGAATAAACTCTAGAAAAGTAAGTGAAAAACTCATAGACAGAGCTACGTGTAGACTCCCAAGATCCTCACCTGGGAGTGTGAGATGGGAAGATGAAAGAGGAGGAAAAGTAGCCTGTCCTGCACGTGCAGACTACTGTGTGCAGAACTATCTGCTATATGCTTTTCACAGTTGTCTCATTTAAAACTCACCATCATTTGAAGTATTATCATTCCCATTTTACAGATGAGAAAAACAAAGCTGAGAGAAACTTACCCAAGATCACGCAGTTGGAGTAGCAGAACTAGGCTTCCAATCTAGCGTTAAAGCCCATGGCTCCCACCACTTCCTTCCATTCTGAGACCACATCTTACTCATCCCTGAGTATTCAGTGTCTAGCATAGGGCCTGACTCCATAATACTTCTTACATTTGATTAAATATTTGCTAAAAAAAATTGAGGACACTGAGCGAGAGCCCCTTTATTTCTGTTCCTTAACACGTGTGCCAGAGCTCCCTTCCCCAAACAACCTAGATTTTCTTTAATGTTTAAGGTGGTTTTTTTTTGTATGTATCTTACTCACCTGTATCAGTCAGCATAGCCTAAGTTACACTGCAGTGGCAAACAACTCCAAGCATGTCAGTGAATGACTCCTTTGTTACACGTACTTCATGGACTGACTGCCAGTCTGCTCCATGCTTCCTTCATTTTGGGACCCAGGTGGAAGAAGCAGCTCCTTCCTGAGACATAGTGGGTCTCACTGGAGAGAAGAGGGATGCAGGAATCATATAATGTCCCTGAAAACTTCTGCACAGAAGTAGCACACGTCACTTCCACTCACATTTCATTGGCCACAGTGAGTCTGATGGCAGACGTGAACACTATGAAACGGGAAGAGTGTGATCTTGTAAGGGGTACATCTGCAGACAGAGCCCAGTAAGAAGAAACTGGGAAGAGAGGCAGCAAATAGTTTGAACAGTAATGCAATATACATCACCACATTACTGCAAAATAAATTATAAGCTTCTTAAAGTAGACACTGTTTTCTACATCTGTTTAGCTTCATATCTCCAATGGAACTTTAACTTTTCCAATGCTAGTGCCTTCTTCTCTACATAGTAAACGTTACTTTTGATGGGAGTCAGTGTTATTCAAAATCAGCAGTTCTCAAAATGTGTTGGGGGAACCCCAGTATTTCTGAGACTTTCTCAGTGTCTTTTTGAGGTCAAAACTATCTTAATAATAATTCTACAAAGATGTTATTGCCTTTTTCACTTGCATCCTCCCAGGAGTGGACAGTGGGGTTTTCCAGATGTTCTATGACATGTGATATCAGAACAGGTTGAATATAGAAGCAGATAGGAGAGTCTAGCTATCTTCAAAGAAGCCCGGCGTGAAAGAGATGTGCAAAAATATAAAGCAATGCCAATCTCTTACTAACGTTTTTGTTTTGGAAAATACAGTTGTATTTTGTGAAAATATTGATATGTAGTAGGTTAATTTTTTTAAGATTAAAAATTAATATTTAAAATTCGTTTCAGTTTTAATTTCTAATGGCAAAAATCAATACTTACAGTACATTTACACTAAAGCTCTTTCAGGTCCTTAATCATCTTTCAAGAGTATAAAGGGTTTCTGAGAGCAAAATGTTTGAGAACTTCTGTCTTAAAATGATTGTGGCAGGCCCTGCCTGTTTCAGTGACAATGTTAGCTGGAAAGATCATTAAACACAGTTAAAGTTTCCTTAGCTATACCGAAGACAGCATTGAGCCCAGTGGGTTCTTATAAATACTGTTATTTTTCATAATCATCACCAGTGTTCCATATCTGGTACTTCCTAAAGGGGGAGAGATGATTAGTTTGTTAAAGAAGATTGGTTGCATGAATTATTTCCAGCCTTGCAGAAGTTCACAGCTTGATATTGCATCAGTAATGAATAAGAAAAATGGTGGTGTGTAACCCTGAAAAGAAAAATGCTGCTTTTTAATAAGAGGCATTAGTAATTTAACGTTGTCTTGGAGCTTTATGATCATGTCTCACTAGCTTCAACACAGAAGAACTGAAAACAAACCATGCTTTTACACCGGTGGATAATAATAGTATTGATGACTTTGTATGGAGCCTTGATTCAGGTGCTATGGCGTTTTTCCATGTACAAATCAATTAAGTCTCCATTCACATTTGGGACCAACCTCCACTAGTTTATTTTTTTAAATCTCCCTCCTGCTTTTGTCTTTGCATTGTGCCAGTACTCTCTTCCCCAAACAAAAGGTATTACCCAGCAAAAGGGCTCGAATTTATGGGCAGCGTTCTTTTTTCTCTGTTGCAGAATTTTTATCAAATAACTTTGCATGGGATGCAGTGTAGAAAGGGAATGAGCATGAACAGTCTTCATTTCATGATCATACTGATTATAAGACTATGACAAGGCTGGACAGAGGGTAGGGGACTGAAGGAAGCCCTGGTCATTTAGGAGATTAGTTGGCATTGTGCTGGTTCCACAGACGGATCTAGCAGAGAAATCACTGGTGCTGGTAGAGAGCTTAGTAGCTGCTAAAAATTGTATTTGTTCTTTTGTCTAATTGAGTTAACCACCAGAATATTGCCAGACAAAAGTAGAGATGGTGGACAATTTTCCTTCTTGATTTTAACAGGATTATTTCCATGGTAATTCACAATATAAATGTTAAGCTAGCTCTTTTAAGATCTATATTTTTATCTATTTATTCTCCCTTCTCTAAATATATTTATTATGTTACAGATATCACGACATATTCCTTTATCCATATCATCTTACCTCATTAAGGGTTTTTCTGGGGAATGAGTATTACATTTTATTAAATTCTGTTTTAGGCATGTATTTGTATGGCCACATGAGTTTTCTCCTTCAACCTATCAGTGAGGGCACTCTCATGAATAGATTTCTTAATATTAAATTTCTTTTGTATTTTTGGAATAAAACTTGCCTAACATATTACCCTTTTTAAAATTATTATACTTTAAGTTCTAGGGTACATGTGCACAATGTGCAGGTTTGTTACATATATATACATGTGCCATGTTGGTGTGCTGCACCCATTAACTCATCATTTACATTAGGTGTTTCTCCTAATGCTTTCCCTCCCCTAGCCCCTGACTCTACAGCAGGCCCTGGTGTGTGATGTTCCCTGCCCTGTGTCCAAGTATTCTCATTGTTCAATTCCCACCTATGAGTGAGAATATGCAGTGTTTGATTTTCTGGCCTTGTGATAGTTTGCTGAGAATGATGGTTTTCAGCTTCATCCATGTATCTGCAAAGGACACGAACTCATTGCTTTTATGGCTGCATAGTATTCAATGGTGTATATGTGCCACATTTTCTTAATCCAGTCTATCACTGATGGACATTTGGGTTGGTTCCAAGTCTTTGCTATTGTGAATAGTGCTGCAATAAACATACGTGTGCATGTGTCTTTATAGTAGCATGATTTATAATCCTTTGGGTGTATACCCAGTAATGGGATCACTGGGTCAAATGATATTTCTAGTTCTAGATCCTTGAGAAATCGCCACACTGTCTTCCACAATGGTTGAACTAATTTACACTCCCACCAACAGTGTAAAAGTGTTCCTATTTCTCCACATCCTCTCCAGCATCTGTTGTTTTCTGACTTTTTAATGATCGCCATTCTAACTGGTGTGAGATGGTATCTTATTGTGCTTTTGATTTGCATTTCTCTGATGACCAGTGATGATGAGCATTTTTTCGTGTGTCTGTTGGCTGCATAAATGTCTTCTTTTGAGAAGTGTCTTTCATATCCCTCACCCACTTTTTGATGGGGTTTTTTTTTTTCTTGTAAATTTGTTTAAGTTCTTTGTAGATTCTGGATATTAGCCCTTTGTCAGATGGGTAGATTGCAAAAATTTTCTCCCATTCTGTAGGTTGCCTGTTCACTCTGATGGTAGTTACTTTTGCTGTGCAGAAGCTCTTTAGTTTCATTAGATCCCATTTGTCTATTTTGGCTTTTGTTGCCATTGCTTTTGGTGTTTTAGTCATGAAGTCCTTGCCCATGCCTACGTCCTGAATGGTATTGCCTAGGTTTTCTTCTAGGGTTTTTATGGTTTTAGGTCTTTAATCCATCTTGAGTTAATTTTTGTATAAGGTGTAAGGAAGGGATCCAGTTTCAGCTTTCTACTTATGGCTAACCAGTTTTCCCAGCACCATTTATTAAATAGGGAATCCTTTCCCCATTTCTCGTTTTTGTCAGATTTGTCGAAGATTAGATGGTTGTTGATGTGTGGTGTTATTTCTGAGGCCTCTGTTCTGTTCTATTGCTCTATATTTCTGTTTTGGTACCAGTACCATGCTGTTTTGGTTACTGTAGCCTTGTAGTATAGTTTGAAATCAGGTAGTGTGACGCCTCCAGCTTTGTTCTTTTGGCTTAGAATTGTCTTGGCAATGCGGGCTCTTTTTTGGTTCCATATGAACTTTAAACATATTACCCTTTTAATATATTGCTGGATTCTCTTTGTTAAGGTTTTGCTGGGTTTTAAGTCATTGGTATTTAGGTTTTCCAAAAAAAACTGGAAAGCTTTACTTCTTTCTCTATGCTCTGAAACAGGTAGTGTTAGAATGATCAGTTCCTCGAAAATTTAGAAGGATTCATCCATGGATACACCCATGTTAGGGTTTTTTTTTTTTTTTTTTCAGGGGCAACTATTTGCAACTTTTACAATTGCTGTCAAAGTTATTGATCATTCTTTTCCTATATTACTTCTTTGAATTTTGATAAATATTTCCCTAGAAAATTTTTATCTAGGCTTTCAAATTTATTATCATAGAACTGTATACCACATTCTTTTATTATGGTTTTATACAGCTTTATTTTAAATGTCTGCATAATATTCCATATGTGGATGTGCCATAATTCATAAATGTAAAGACAGTTTTACATTTTACTAGTAATTTTAAGTAGTGGTTGGCTGGTAAATGAAGGCAGTTTTTCCTTCTTGAGTTCTACTGGCAACGCTGTCCTGTGTGATCTTGTTGAGAGGAAGATAACAAAAGGATATGGCCTTTGGGTTCAAATCTTGGCTCTGCCACTTGGTAGATTGGGACCTTGGGGGAAATAAATTAATCTCTCTATAGTTTAGTTTTCTCTTCTGGGGAAAGGATAATGATAGTAATTTCTGTCTCAGCAAGGGTTTAGTATAAGAAACTAAAATCCTTCTAGGTGTTTTAGCAGAAAGAGATTTAATACAGGAAACCATATACTTACACAATTGTTGAAAGGGCTGGTGGAGCAATGATTCCCTATCACAGAACTGACGTACTAGGGGAGCTGTACTTCTGAAGCCAGCACGATGGGAACTGGTGAGTTTAAAAACAACATCTGAAATGTTGTATTGCCACTGGTTCTGCTTCAAATGCCCAGGAAGCTGAAGAAGGACTGCAGTCCTGCTGTAGAAAAAGCTCACATCTCCACACCCTTGCTTGCCAGAATGAAATTTCCAAAAGGGGCAAGACGTGGCCTCTGCCCCATTTTCACCTTCCCAAACTCATGCAAATACTTATAACTGATGAAACCTAATCTACATGCAAAGCCCAAGCTCCAGAGGAATTTGGGAAATAGTTTTCAGCTTTCTAGTCTGGAGGTTGAGCAAGCCAGTCCACAATATCAACTATAATGCCTTCCATGAGATTGTTGTGAAGATGAAATAAAATAATTCATGTGAGTGCCTGGTAAAGCGTGTGATGCAGTAAATGCTATTTATTATCATTTATAGAGAGTGAGGCATGTGCCAGGGACTCAGCTTATTTACTAGGGATGGAAAAATTAATAATGTTTCTTCCCTGTCCTCAAAATATTTCCAGTATAAAGAACGTAGGAATTAAATAATTATATCACAACCAAAAAAAAGTGCTATGGGAAGGTAGGGGACAGGGTAACTTGGTTGGCAGTGTGTTAATTCACTTACTTTTTCGTGAAAAAGCATATTTGCTGGCATAACTCAGTGTACTGACCAGGCCTATTGCTTGGTGCTGGGATGTAGAACTGATCTAGACAGATGTCTCTGCCCTGTGATGCCTGTGTGTGCTCAGTGTGGGGAGTGATGACTGGGGGGAAGTCAGAAGGAAAGGCTTCACAGAGGAGGAAACATATGGGCTGGCTCTTCAAGGATGAAGAAAATTTTAGGCAAAGAAGGGAAAGAAGACAAGTACAGACTTACAAAGAAGTTTAGTTCTTGGCTTAGGGCAGCATTTCCCAAAGTGTGTTCCATAGAACTCTAGTCCCCAGAGTGGCTCCTTGAAGGGTAGTTCTGCAGTAAGTCACCGTCTAGGAGTCATGATGAACATAAGCTAATTAAACTGTTAAGAAGACTTATAGTAAAATGCTATTAACTTTTTAACTCAATATTTATTATATTTTTTGTCACAAAAACCTTCTTTGATGGAATATCTATTAGCACAGAACACACTCTGCAAAACATAGACCCAAGGTGATCAACCACTTCATTCTATGGATGGCAAAATGGGGCACAGACAGGCTAAGGGTCACACCATTACATTATAAGCTGCAAGAAGTCAGGGACTGTGTTTCTCTCCAGCACCCTTTTTTTTTTTTTTTAAATTAAGGAATTAACCTAGTACATGGCACTAGACTATTAGAGATGAAGAACTGAAGAATTAATGAACAACTAATCTAGAAGAGAACTCTGATATCTCAACTTTCAGGCCTATGTTTTTCTTAATATATACCTCTTAGCCAATGGGAAAAGACATTCTTACCCCAAGGGTTATGTAGAGCCTTTTCCCTTTGAAGTAGTGTTGCCTGATAAAATGTACGATGCATGCAATATTTGGACATATTTATACCCCCAAATTATTCACTGTCTATCTGCTGTTCAAATTTAACTGGCATTCCATATTTTTATTTGCTAAATTTGGCAGCCCTACTCTTGGAGAAACAATATGGAAATCTTTCTACCTGCTAATGTTACTTGTTAATCACCTTAAAAAGCCATTTATAAACAGACTTGTATTTTGCTTTCCAGTATATCACAGGGTCAATCCTTTTAAGTGGGTCTAAGAAGATAAACTGATATGTTCACCTTAGTTTCTTTCAAGCTCCTGCTGAGAGAAAAAGCTTTTGTGTAAACAGCATTTGTTTCATCAGCCTGCACCCTAGCACATGTGAGAAGGTGCCCAGTGAATTCTTCCAGCCTGGGAAGCCCTTTATAATCCACAGGAGAAACGCAGACCGAGATAGCAAGAGATATGTGAGGGAACAGGGAAGACAATTTCCTAAGTAATGAGGCTATTTAGACCTTGCAGAGGAAGGACACTTGCTATTATGTACCCTAAGCCAGGTCTATGTTTCCAAAATGTGATACTCTTAGCCACACAATTTCTTGACTTTGGACCAGATGATTCCTTCATTTTGTGCAGTGCAGACCTGGATATAGATAATAAATTGTAATGCCCTTAAAAGCTCTCTTGTTCCCCATCCATTTTTGTCCTGCTTCACAAAGATGCACTGAGACCTCTCACAAACATCCATTGCCAGGGGACTAAACATCCTTAGTCAGGGGATCCTGATCTTAAGACAATTAAACAATTAAAAAAGATCAGTAAAAAAAAAAAATTCTCGTTCTCTGCTCCTTCTGCTGTTGGTTGCTTAGGCTGTTTGCTTTCATCCTCAGCTCTTGTGTGAATTATACGTGTTTTTGTAAACTCAAACTTAAAACCCAGTATGTCTTTAGATAGCTTTTTGCACCGCACCCTTTTATGTGGGTTATTTTTCACATGCACTAGGGTGATTTTGCTTTTGCATAGAAGGGTGATGACTTGCTTCAGGTATTGGTTAATTGCATTTACATTCATTGGTTTGTTCCTGTTACAAACGGAAAAGAAAAAAGAAGAAGAAAAAAAAAAACCCAAAAAACCACAAAACATATTATGTACCAGGAACTGTGTGTAAGGCCCAGTTGAAACAGAGATACATAAAGCACAGTCCTTAAGGAAAGGAAACGTTAAACAAATATTTGCAGTTCGGTGTGATAAGTCAATAGAGGTGACATTAGTACAAAGGTGATGCACAGAGGGGCAGAAGGAATAACTCCACCTGTGGGAGGTGGAGGGGGAAGAAATAGCTGCACGGAGATTTATGAGCTGAATCCTGAGGCATAAATAGGCATTTTCTCACTGCACAGATTGCAGATGGGACCTCATGCAAAGGCAAGGAAACATGAAGCTGTGTAATTTGTGTTCAGTGAGAGACCTCCACAGGCTAAAGATGGCCCATTGGGACCCAGAAAGAAAACAGCATAACTTAATTTTTATGTAAAAAATCTTTACTAATATTTAGTATACGATTTACAGTTGGGCATGTATAATTTATCAGTTAAGTATAGCTGTGTGGTGGGTTGCGTGCTCAAAAATGCTTTACCAAAAGGGGGCGCTCATGATCAAACTAATTTGGCTACTACTGCTGGAGTGGCAGAATTGGGGGTCCAATTCAGGCCTGCAACAGTGCCAAAGGAGTCTAGATAATTATGTTTCTTGTAGTCCAGGGTATCTCAAAATATGGTCCACATATATATACCTAGAATGCGTGCTAAAGAAAAGTGAATTCCTAGGCCTATCCCACATCATTAAATCAGTATTTCTCAGGAGAGGGTCTGGGAATTTGTATGTTTAACAAATTCACCAGGTGATGCTTATGGTCTTAGTCTGCTCAGGCTGCCATAACAAAATACCATAGACTGGGTGGCATAAACAACAGACATCTGTTTTTTCAGTTCTGGAAGCTGAAAATCCAAGATAAAGGTTCCTGCAGGGCTCAGTTCCTGGTGGGGGCTCTCCTCTGGCTGGCAGATGGCCACCTTCTCGTTGTGTCCTCATATACTGGGGAGAGAAGCTCTGCCCAGACTGGAGTTCAGTGGTGCAATCTCAGCTCACTGCAACCTCCACTTCCCAGGTTCAGGTGATTCTCATGCCTCAGCCTCTTGAGTAGCTAGGATGACAGGCACATGCCACCACACCCAGCTAACTGTTGTATTTTTTGTGGAGACACAGTTTCACCATGTTGGCCAGGCAGCCTCAAGTGATCTGCCTTCCTTGACCTCCCAAAGAGTTGGGATCATAGACCTGAGCCACAGCTCCTGGCCTCTTCCTCTTCTTATAAGGACACCAGTTCTATTGGATCAGGGCCCCACCCTTATGATTCGTTTAACTTTAATCCCCTCCTTAAAGGCCTTATCTCTGAAACAATCACATGGGGGAATTTAGAGCTTCAATATGTGAATTTGAGGGGGGCGGGGTAGCAGGACACAATTTAGTCCATAGGACTTATGTTCACTGAAGTTTGAGGACCACTGCTCTAGTCTAACCAACAAAGAAACAGTAAAGCCCGTGATAGCTTCTGATGGTAGACTCCTTTGTTTCTGAGTCTGCACCGAGAGGATGAGCTACAGAAACATGGGATTTCCAGCTCCCTGCCTTGCCTTTCAGACTAGCATTGTCCACTAGAAACATAATGGTAGCCACAAATGTGAGCCACATGTGTAATTTAAAGTTTTCTATCAGCCACAATGGAAAAATGTTTAGTGAGACTGTGACATCAGTAAGAAACAGGTGAAATTACTTTTAATAAGTAGTTAATCTAATATATCCAAAATATTATCATTTCAACATAAAATCAACATAAAAGATTATGAGTAAGACATTTTACATTTGTTTTTGTATGAAATCTTTGAAATTCTGTGTCATATTTTACACTGTTATTTTAGCACAGCTCAATGTAAACTAGCGAGATCTCAAACACTTCGTGGCCACATGTGGCTAGTGGCCACTGTGTTGGGCAGGCAGTGCTAGACTATCCCAAGCTAGACTATTCTGCTTTGAAGAAGCAAAACAGACCAGGTGTGTTGTGTAACATGCGGTACAAGTACCATTGTTTCTAAGAAAGGCTTCATGATTATGATTAGTCCTGAAATGTTTTTGTTAACACGACTCTCCTCTAACCAGAAGCTTAAGATGTCAAGTTTAAGCAGAGAACAGAAGCTGACGGCTCGTTCTAGCAGTTGAAGAAATTGTCACCGTTCAATGTTCTGTTTACCATTTACATAAGAAATCACAAGCTGCCAGCCAGGGCTGGCTGATGCCTGAGCCATGCTGACTTGATGATGGTTTTCCCTTAAATTAAAACTGAGCTGCATTTGATTTATCACCCAGAGCTGTCACTTCTCACCTCCAGTGAACCTTTCCTAAGACCACAATAAATGTCACTTCAAAAGTTCAGAACTGGATTTCAGCGGTGAAGAGCATATTCATCCTGAAACAGACTCCTTGAAACAAAACAGGGTTTACCATCAGTGTTGGGAATGGGGAGAGGATAGGGAGACCCTCCCCTGAATTTTGTATAATGAAGAAAGCATTTGGCTAATCACGAACTTTACCCATATCCCACAACATCAATTTTGGGATCCTCAAGGGCAAAGGGAGTGGTATTGGTGCTGAGCTCTGTCTTGGGAGCCACTAGAGCCTGAGAGCTTCTAGTTACTTTTGAGACAAGAAATTGCTGTTTAGTTAGAGGAATTTGGGGGCATTTGGTTAGAGAAGAGAAAGTTTGGTGAAGAGGGCATGACACATCACCCTTATGTATTTTGAGAGCTTCTTGGAAAAGGAATTAGACCCATTCTATGTAGCCAACAGGGCAGAATTAGAACATATCTTTAGTTCAAGATAAAGAAGACATTTTTAATGAGATTGTGACATCAGTAATAGGACACAGACATCAGATTGTGCTTCTGTATGGAAACATTTGTTGCATATCTACTTTGGGTCAAGCACTGTTATTTATATTATTTTAATTAAATTTCATAACATTTCTGTAAGGTAGGCATTATTACATCATTTTCATAGATGATGAAATTGAGGCTCAAGGATGTTAAACACCTCCCAGAATAGGTGCTCTGAGTTGGAGGGAGGTCTCCCAGTCACTGAGCCTGTTGAAGCCGAGGGTGCAACACCATCTGTATGAGCTCAGAGGTGTCAGTCATCTTGATAAGCTAATAACTGCTACTCTTTAACTGTGCTTGTTTTGTGATAAAAGATATTACAAATTTTGATTTATGTATTAAAATGACGTGGCCAAAGAGATGTTACATAGACTGAGTAATAGTTTTCAAACTATTAAGAAGAGAAATTCTTTTTCCTTCCCACAGATGGAAGTTTCAGCAGCGGCAGCCAGGCCCCACACTCTAGGCCCCACACTCTCCTACTCCCGGTTGGTCTGTGGTGGGATATGGGGAGGCTCAGCTGTTTGCTGGTCACTTCCCCTGGTGACCAGTTAGTATCCCCAGAGGAATCGCAGATAATAGAGCAATGTGAAATGAACTTAAAAATAAACGTGTAGGCCGGGCACGGTGGCTCAAGCCTGTAATCCCAGCAGTTTGGGAGGCTGAGACGGGCGGATCACGAGGTTAGGAGATCGAGACCATCCTGGCTAACCCGGTGAAACCCCGTCTCTATTAAAAAATACAAAAACCTAGCCGGGCGAGGTGGTGGGCGCCTGTAGTCCCAGCTACTCGGGAGGCTGAGGCAGGAGAATGGCATGAACCCGGGAGGCGGAGCTTGCAGTGAGCCGAGATCCCACCACTGCACTCCAGCCCCGGCGACAGAGCGAGACTCCGTCTCAAAAAAAAAAAAAAAATGTGTAAAACACTCAGAGGAATAAAGGGAAAATAGAATCCATAAAGCAAAACAAGATCTTATAAAAAAAGAACAGGCAGATTTGAACAAGAAATAGAAATTTAGAAAACAAAAAATAGTAATTAAAATAAAAATCTGTCTTAATATGTTTGTGCTGCTATTAATAAAATACCTGAGACTGAATTTATGAGGAACAGAAATTTATTTCTCACAGTTCTGGAGGCTGGGAGTTCAAGATCAAGGTGTATGGCAAGGACCTGGTGTTTGTTTCCAAGATGGCTCCTTGTGGCTTCATCCTTGGGAGGGGAGAAACACTGTGTCCTTGCATGGTTAAGGATGGAAGGGCGAGAAGGTGAACTCTCTTTGCAGCCTCTTTTATAAGGACACTAATCCATTCACGAGGCCAGAGCCCTCTTGACTTCATCACTTCCCCAGAGGGGCCACCTTTTAATACTACCATGATAGGGATTAAATTTCCACATTAATTTTGAAGGGGACACACATTCAACCTATAGCAGTGGTCTAGACAAGGGATCAACAAACCATAGCCTGTGGGCCAGCTGCCTGATTTTGTAAATAAAGTTTTATTAGATCACAGCCATGCCCATTCTTTAGCATATTGTCTTATGCTGCTGTTGAGCTACAAATAGCAGAGTTGAATAGTAGAATAGAGACCATGTGGCCACACACTCTAAAGTATTTACTACCAGGCCCTTTAAGAAAACATTTGACAAAGGTTGATCTGGAGTGAATGTGGGAGAGAATTAGTGATTCGGAAGACAGAGATAAAGAAATCACCCAGGATACAGCACCAAAAGATAGACAAATGGAATATGGGACAGTAGGTTGAGACATGGAGCACACAATAAGCACAACACATTCATGTCACCAGTATCTGAGTTCCTCCTCTTCTACCACGTGCACTTCTAGACCACACAGCTTAGCTGGTTGTGGACAGGTGGACCTTGTGATTGAGTTCTGGCCAATGAGACATGAGCAGGAAGGAGGAGCAGCACTTTCCTCTTGCCTGGACGATCTCTCCTACAATCTCCCACATACTGTCTTCCTTCATGAGAAGATGGAAGTTCTGGCTTCCTGAGTGACCAAATCTCCCTTTCCTCTGCTGAGCTGCCTCAGTCTGAATATGAATTAGAAAGAAACCACTGCTAAGCCACTGACATCTTGAGTTTGTTTCTTATGGCAGTTAGCCACTGATCGGGTTTGGCTGTGTTCCCACCTAAATCTCATCTTGAATTGTAGTTCCCATAATCCCCACATGCCATGGGCAGGACCCAGTTGGAGGTAATTTAATCATGGAGCAGTTGCCCTCATGCTGTTCTTGTGGTAGTGAGTAAGTTCTCACGAGATCTGATGGGGTTTTACAAGGGGCTTCCCCCCTCACTTGGCTCTCATTCTTCTCTCTCCTGCTACCATGTGAAGAAGGACGTGTTTACTTCCCCTTCTTCCATGATTGTTAGTTTCCTGAGGCCTCCCCAGTCATGCTGAACTGTGAGTCTATTAAACCTCTTTCCTTTATAAATTACCCAGTCTCAGGTATGTCTTATTAGCAGTGTGAGAAAAGACTAATACAGCCACCCTGACTCATACACATTTAATAGAAGTTCCAGAAGGAAAGAATATCAACTAGTGCTTTTCAAATTTTAATGTGCACATGGTTCACCTAGGTCTCATTGAGCTGTTGGTTCTGATTCCATAGGTCTTGAGAGTTGCCAGCTATTTTGCATTTCTAACAAGCTTCCAGGTGGTGAAGCCGCACCTGGTCCTAGATCACATTTTGAGTAGAAAGATAGAATGGGGAAGAGGCAATATTCAAAGAGAGAATGGCAGAGAAGCTCCCAGAGTTCAATATGCCAGAGTTTACTCTTTGTCTGTTTTCTTCTGTGTTCTTGTTTCCTAAGTATGTATACTTACCTTCAAACAGATGAGTATGTTTCAACAGATTGGGGGCTTTGGCTCAATTTCACGTCCCTGCAAGTCACTTTGGCCATCTCAGTGACTCACTCACATTTATGCACACATGCACACACACAGAAATGATTGTGGAAGCCCAGTGCACAATGATTTTGTTGGCTCTTTTCCATAGTTTACGATCCTCTTTGCAAAGATGCCTGTTCAAATGCAACACACCATTTCATCTCCATGCCTACTCCTTTGTGGGCACAGATTTAGTGATTCTGGACCTCCCTGGACTCTGTGATCCCTGGACAAAAGAACACCTAGAAAGCTTGGGTGCGGGGCTGACCCTGAAGCTCTTAGTCTAGACCACATGGAGTTAGAATGGGATTGGGACTACCCCGGCCTGGTGGGAATCCCCTGGGACTGAGAAGGTGAAGCGCTGCCCAAGTCGTCAATGCTGTGCCCCTCCAGGCTCTTCTCCAAAGGCGGTGTTCCTTTGCCCTAGGACCATGGTGACAGCAAACAGGGGTAAGAAAGGTGTCAGCCCTGGGGCTGGAACCTATGGAGTTCTCAGCTTTCCCAAGCAGATTTTATCCCTTAGGAAGTCCAATGTAAATGTCATTTGCTTTATATGCTGGATTGGAAAATAGACAACTTGTGTGTCTTATACAGTGGAACTTGAATTTCACAGGTGAAAGAGATGCATAAAAAACTTGAGAAAGTTGTAAAAGGTTTTTATTTAAACCAGTACTTCCCATTCCCATTCCCACAAATGACAATGTGCACTATGGCAGAGTCTAAATTTTCTTCTTTAGGTGCACCTAACAATTTTTCCTAGCCTCTACAATTTGTATGTCCATAATTATCTATCATCTATCTCTATCTCTATTTTATTTTTTATAAATAGAGACAGGGTTTCACCATATTGCCCAGGCTGGTCTCAAACTCCTGGGCTCAAGTGATCCATTGCATTTGCCTCCCAAAGGGCTGGGATTATAGGCATGAGCCATTGTACCTGGTCCAATCTGTTTTTGCTAAAATATGTCTTGCAGTGTCTATGAAAGAATATATTCAGAATTCATCTCTAAAATGGATACTGGTTTTACCTTCATCCTACCAACAGAATGTATTGTGACTACAGCTACCTCCCATCTCTTGGGGCAGGAAGTGAAGCCTAATATCTTTATGAGATATGAACATATAATTAAACATTAATGGTTAATATTATTGAGTAGTTACCATGTGGCAGGCATTGTTGTAAGGGCTTTATGTTTTTTTTTTTTTTTTTTCTTTTTTTTGAGATGGAGTCTCCTTCTGTCACCCAGACTGGAGTGCTGTGGTGCGATCTCGGCTCACTGCAAGCTCTGCCTCCCCAGTTCACGTCACTCTCCTGCCTCAGCCTCCCGAGTAGCTGGGACTACAGGTGCACACCACCACCCCTGGCGAATTTTCTTTTTGTATTTTTAGTAGAGATGGGGTTTCACCGTGTTAGCCAGGATGGTCTGGATCTCCTGACCTTGTGATCCGCTCACCTTGGCCTCCCAAAGTGCTGGGATTACAGGCGTGAGCCACTGCGCCAGGCCTTTATGGGTCTTAACTCATTTGCTCCTAATACAGTCTCCCATAACATAGCTACAGTTGTTACTCCCATTTTCTGGAAGAGGAACCTGCGGCACAGGGTGGTCAGGTAATGAGTAAGTAGTAGAGTCAGGATTTGAAACAGGCAGTCTAACTCAATAGACCACAAGCATAATGGCTATACTGGGTGTTGGCATAGCATAGCATAATTTTTCTCCTACCTTACCAGAAAATGAGCACACTGGGAAGCCTCTGTTGAAGCCTGGACTCTGGCTGTCCAATGTGGTGGCCCCATGTGGCTACTGAGCATTTGAAATGTGCCCAGTACAAATTGGGATGTGCGGTAGGAGTAAAATACATACTGGATTTTGAAGACAGTATGAGGGAAAGAATGCAAAAGACCACTTTTATAATTATTTCATATTGATTAAGTGCTAAAATGATTTTTATAAGTATTTTAGATACGCTGAGATAAAAAATATATTCTTATAATTAATTTCACTTTTTTACTTTTTAAAATGTAGCTTCTAAAAAATTTAAGATTCCATATATGGCTTGCCTTTGTGGTCAGCATTTCTACTGAACAGAGCTGGCCTTGACAGTTTGCTCATCCATTTGTTCACTCATTCATTCAGCATGTGTTGGCATCCAATAGGTGCCAACAGAAGCTAAACTCTGAGGATACATCAGTTAACAAGGCCGATTTGATTCTTGTTGTCAAGTAGCTCAATATTCCCGAAAGGCAGGTGGGAAAAGGAGGCCTTAAAGACCCTAAGAAATAATTATGTAAGTAGTTAGTTAATTAACATCATTGTTAAGTGTTCAAAGGGGAAGGGGCTAGCTAGGAGAGATTGCACTAAGGGCATCTAACCCCTGGGGGCCATTCAGTAAATGTTGTCCATTCGATAAATATTTGTCGAGGGAATAAATGAATCTGGGGGATCAGAGGAGCTTTCCTGAAGAAATAACTTTCAGATAGAATTCTACAGACATGGGAGAGAGTCAGGTGAAATATTGGCAGCTTCTCCTGTGATCACAGGTGCTGCTGTGCAGGGTGGCTTTGGCTACTCTCCCTTTATATCAGAGATAGTTGTCTCTGGTTGGGTTTGGGTCTGCGCATTTTGATGGGGTGGGTAGAGGCATGGGGAGCTGTGTTCCTTGGTGTGAAGAAGGGTGGTCTCAGCCACTGTGGGCATCCCAGGGAGATGGGCAGGAGGGAAGGCACCTTCCCATCCCTTCTCCAGCATCGTGTAGTGTCCAGCCCCTGGGGCCTCGGTTTCTCCCACAAGGAGGCTGTGCGTTGCCTCCTCTCCCTTTCCTTCTGCCCCTACTAGGTTTGCCTCTGCAGCATTTTCCTTTATTGCACAATCCATTCGACACGTTTTTATTTTGTTGTTGTTTCTGCCCAGTGTAAATGAGACCTCCAGTAGGGAGAATGACTTTTAAATCTTTTGTGACCCTGGAGTACAAAACGTTCCCAATTCCTTCCCCTGAGCAATTTTTATTTCTGTGGCAAGTCACAATAGAGTGCTTACTTTTGTCAATAACAGTTGGGCAGCAGGAGAGGTGAGAGAGGCTGGCCCCATGAAGCTGGGTGGCTGGAGCTTGCTGCCGGTAACTAGCCTGAAATGGGAGGGAGCTGGAGCTGAGCTGGGGACAGAGGGCAGCTGTGGGCAGCTAGGGAGGAATGTGGGCACCCGCCCTTGGGCCCCTGTGCAGACTCCGGAGAGCTGATCTTGGATCAGCCTCCTCTGGATTTTTGCAGACACGATCCCAGGTTGCCAAGTTACCCAATGAGCCAGAAAACAATAAAACCACCGTAACCCAGCTGGGGGTGGATTTTGCTTGGTTCGGAGCCTATCTCGCCTGGATCTTATATTGGACTTACACAAAGGGATTTATTCCGGGATGGGTAACTATTTCGGCAGGAAAATCAGGCACTGTGCCCTAAACATACTGGGCACCTAACAAATATTTGTTAAGTCAGTGAATACAAATTTGCGGTAAGAAGTACCATTTTCAGTTAATTTGCCACACAAGTACTACCCAGGTGGGAAATCAAGCCAGCAAAACATTGAAACCTGTAAGGTGTTTCAGTGAAACCTGTAACGTAGCTTTGTTCTAAGATGGCCCTAAAAACCCTCAGGCCAAGTTGGGCTGCCCTGAATGAGGTCTCAGCTGGGCTAGTTGTCTCAGCAGTCTTTTCCTGCTCTAAGATTCTGCAGCTCTCTGAAATATGCCTGGTCATAACTGCAGGTGGTTTCTGCTGGGATATATATCATATGGCGTGGAGGGTGTGTGGATTTATCTTCCCAAGCACTATATTTAGCACACATTAAAACTGCCTGCTCTTAGTGCCCACTGGTTGGGTGGGAGGCCTGGGGGGAGGAGGAGGGCTCCTGCAGCACAGCGAGGCTCTGGAGGTGGTTAACTACACACGGACAACGCCCGGCACACTGCATCGTCCTCGGTCCACATTGCCCTCCTCTATTCCTTGGGAAGGGCAGCAGTTCTAGACCCTGAATATCCACTAAAATCACCTTGGAGGCTTTTCAGGACTTCTGTTTAATTGGTAGCAGCTAGCACCTGAGCATTTTCTCTCTTGCTTTCTTGCTTTCGTTCTCTTTCTTTCTTTCTCTTCTTTATCTTCTTTCTCTCTCTTTCTCTTTCTCTTTTCTTTTCTTTCTTTCTTTCTTTTCTTTCTTTTTTCTCTTTCTTCTTTCTCTCTTTCCTTCTTTCTCTCTCTCTCTCTCTCTTTTTTTTTTTTTACTTACTCTCACTCTATTGCCCAGGCTGGAGTACATCTCAGCTCACTGCAACCTCCACCTCCTGGGTTTAAATGATCATTCTGCCTCAGCCTCCTGAGTAACTGAGACTACAGGTGTACACTACCATGCCCCGCTAATTTTTGTATTTTTAGTAGAGACAGGGTTTCACCATGTTGGCCAGGCTGGTCTCAAACTCTTGACCTCAAGTGATCCACCTGCCTTGGCCTCCCAAAGTCCTGGGATTACAGGCGTGAGCCATCGCACCCAACTGCATCTGTATTTTTCTGAAGCCACTCAGGTGACCTATCTGTGCAGCTGTCGCTGAGAGCCCCTGGTGTGGCAAAGAGCCTGGGCTCTGCAGTCGGGCACCCCTGGTTCTAGTCCCGGCTGGCCAAACTTCTTTGAGGTTACTTGTTGATGAAACTGGGAATAATAATTGCCCCCTCCCAAGCCGTAGTGACAGGTAAAGGAGGTAATGTTTCAAGGAAGCTCTTATTGTGAAGTGCCTAATAAGTGCTTAGTAATGCCCCTCTCCTTTCAGGCCGTCCTTCCCCTAGCCACATCCTTCCCTCCCGGTCTCATTCCCTCTGGCTCCGAGCTGGGTCTCTGGGCACTCTTTTGGAATCTCCATGTGGCTGATGTGGGTTGTCTCAAGTCTTGACTCCCTATGGAGCCTCTTCTGTTTTCTGCACCTGGAAAGAACCAGTTTCTGCACACTTTTGAGGCCCTAAGCCATAGCAGGGCTCAGAGGGATTTCCCAGGTACTTCTAGCAAAACTGACCTGAGGGGCCAGCGGTGTGACTGCCAGGGCAACACAGGAAACACATTCCTGGCTAGGAGTATGTCTCCATTTGGTCTGCTATTTGTGTGTGTGTGTGTGTGTGTGTGTGTGTGTGTGTGAATAGGGAGTGGGTAGGTGGGGCAAAGTAAGCCTGGGTCACACTTAGTAAGCCTGGGTCACAGGGGTCAGCTGAAGGTGACATGAAGAGGAGAGGTTCCATTCATTCTGTTGCTCACTTATCCTTTTATTTTTTTTTTAAATGGCCCCCTGCAGATGCAGGTCCCTGGAATTAGAACAATGCCTCGGTTATGTTGAGTTAGGGAGTGATAAATATCCTAGAGAAGAATGCTCTTGTGGAGGCCCGTTGGTCTCCATGGGGCCTACTGACCCAACACAGTGTTTAACCAGGGCCAGTGGGTTCCTGTGGACATCTGGCCTGAGCCCGCAGTTAAACCTACCTCTCACCACTGTATCAAGCAGAAATTCGTAGTCATGGGTGTATTTGCATGGAGTTGAAGTACCCTGTAAATTAACACAAATGTTAAAACCTCACCCAATTATTTCCCTAGTTCATTGTCTTCCCTTGGATTGCAGTGCTTGTCAAATAGAAGAAATGAATGTTCTTCCATGGTTTACCAGAAAAAGGTCATCCTGGCAGCAATTTTTTAAAACTGGATACTCTGCGTAGATTCTTTGACTTTGCCTAATACTAATAAGAAACCTAATATGAACATTTTATTTGACCAGTGTTCTGAACCAGAGGTGATTTTTGCCTTTCAGAGGACATTTGGCAATGCCCAGAGACATTTTTGGTTGTCACAACTAGGGGAGGATGCTACTGGTATCTTAGAGAGTAGAGGCCAGGGATGCTGCTAAACACCACACAATGCATAGGACAGCTCCCCACGATAAAAATTTAGCCCAAAATGTCAATAGTGTTGAAAAATCCTGTTAGAGAAGCAAGTGTCCAGTGTTGGCACTGGGATGTGAATTCCAGGTGGTTCCGTCCAACTCAACCCCAGCTGCCACCTGCTGGAACAGCTCCCTTGGCTTGGTGATGGTAATGGTTGGATCTAGGCACACTTGGCCAAATGATGATGATAACTATGTTCATGATTGTATTTCATTAGTGCCTACTGTGTGCTGAGTCCAGAGCTGGGCCCCTTACAGATATTATCTTGCTGAATATGCCAGCATCACAGCCCTGAATGATGTAGATGAGGGAGCAGCACCTCAGACAAGTGAAATTGCCTGGCTGCAGCCACACAGCCAGTAAGCTAAGGAATCCAGGTTTGTACCCACGCCCCTTCCCTGCAGAGCATGAGTTGCCTATTACCCACATAACCAAGGGAAAAGGCAGTGGCTAAGCAGCTGCATTATTTATTAATTTTTTCATTTTTATTTTTTTTGAGACCGAATCTTGCTCTGTCACCCAGGCTGGAGTGCAGTGGCACAATCATGGCTTGCTGCAGCCTCAAACTCCTGGGCTCAAGCAGTCCTCCCATCTCAGCCTCTTGAGTAGCTGGGACTACGGGCATGCACCACCACATCTGGCTCACTGCAAAGTCCATCTCCTGGGTTAAAGGGATTCTCATGCCTCAGCCTCCCAAGTAGCTGGGATCACAGGCATGCACTATCACGCCCAAATAATTTTTGTATTTTTAGTAGAGACAGGGTTTCACCATGTTGGCCAGGCTGGTCTCAAACTCTTGACCTCAAGTGATCTGCCTGCCCCAGCCTCCTAAAGTGCTGGGATTACAGGCGTGAACCACCACGCCCAACCTTGTAGCTGCATTCTTTCATTCAGCTTTAGGATGATGTTTTTCAGGAGTTAGTTGTTCCCTCCTTTAGGTAATCTGCTGTTGGATCTAGTCTTCACCTTTGTAACTTTTTTTAGACACAGGGTCTCACTCTGTTGCCCAGGCTGGAATGCAGTGGTGTGATTGTAGTTCACTGCAGCCTTAAACTCCTGAGCTGAAGTGATCCTCCCATCTCAGCCTCCTGAGTAACTGGGACTACAGGAATGTGCCACCACACTTGGCGAAGTTTTTAAAAAAAAATTTTTTTTAAAGAGATAAGGCTCTCACTCTGTTGCCCAGGTGAATCTTGAACTCTTGGCCTCAAGTGATCTGCCTCGGCCTCCCAAAGTGCTGGGATTACAGGCATGAGCCATCCCATCCAGCCATCTTTGTAACTTATAACCCTACCTTGATGCGTTTTTTATGAATAGTGATTTTGGCCAGCACCCTTTCAGAAGTAACGGTAATATTTCACATCACAGGCAGGGTAACTTGCTTGAGTTTCTCAAATTGCCGGCTGGCTAAGGAAAGTGGGTGGCAGCCCCTGGCTTTCTCTGTTTACCTCCAGGTGTTCCCCACCAGCCAGAATGCTGCCGCTCCCATTCACAGAGGCTGTGGGGAGAAGGAAGTTTGGGGACCTTCCAGGCTGCCCATGTGTGGTGTCTGGGAAGACTCCTGTCACTTCCACACTGTCACCCACCAGCTGTGACTCAGAGGCTCCCTCTGGGCAGCTATGGAGAGGTCCCAGGGCACACTGGGTAGCTAGGCCAGAGACTTGATTCTAACACAAGTTCTCACAAAAGGCTTGTCACATGGCTCCTTTGGGCCTTGGATTCTGCATCTGAAAATTAGAAGATGTGCTAATTTACAACTCTTTTCTCTTTTTTGTGTCTATCATTCTGTGACTCAAGACAGAGAAACATTTGAGTTCCAGTCTAAGGAATACAAGGGGAAAGGGAAAGCTCAGAGAGATTCTCATCGGCCAAGTCAGAAGGCAGGCTGACTCTTCAGACTTTCAGAAGCTTCTGTGGCCTTTTCAGTGTCCCACCTTTGTTATTTTGTTTTCTTGTGATTAGCAGTAAAACCCTGAATGTGGGGTGTGAATGAGGAGGAAGGAGGCAAACTGATTCTGGGTCCTTCAGAAACACTATCCTTGGCTAGGTGCAGTGGCTCACACCTATAATCCCAGCACCCTGGGAGGCCAAGGTGGGTGGATCACCCGAGGTCAGGAGTTTGAGACCAGACTGGCCAACATGGTGAAACCCTGTCTCTACTAAAAATACACAAGTTAGGCAGGCGTGGTGGTGCATGCCTGTAATCCCAGCTTCTCAGGAGGCTTAGGCAGGAGAATTACTTGAACCTGGGAGGAGGGGGTTGCAGTGAGCTGAGATCGCACCACTGCACTCCAGCCTGGGTGACAGAGCGAGACTCCATCTCAAAAACAACAACAACAAACACCACAAAACACTATGCCTTAGATCTCACTCTATGTTCAGCACTCCCAGAGCATCTCTGTCTTAGAGAGGGCCAGGGGACTATCTCTCCACTTCTGGCAAAATACTCCTGAATAAATTCTCAATCTCTCTCTTTTGACCTCCCCCAGATACACTCTGAGCTGGCTTCCCCTCTCCCCACCTATAGGGTGAGACTCTGCCTGTGCTCACAGGCCCTGTCATGTAGGCAAACACAACATGACCTCCCACTGCCTGAACTCCACTATTTTGCACCTAAGGGGGTTCCTTATTCACCGACTGGCCAGTGGGCAAGCTCCATCAGATTCCCTCTCTGGGGAATGTTCCAGTTAGAAGTCCCAGGAAGTTGCTTGTAAGTAGAAAACACTAAGGTCAAAAGACCCTGATGAGACGGGCATCAGGTGAAGCCGAGGAGAAAGCTGTGGACACGGGACTGTGAGGACAAGTGGTCTCAAGGCCCCTGAGAGAAGCAGGGGTTGGCTGTAGTGCCCAGCAGCTTTCCTGTCCCAGACAGCACAAGATGTGCTGTCGTGGAGCTCCAGGGTCCTTGCAGTGAAGCCACCGTGCATCCAGGCTGAAGTATGGGTTCCTATGACCAGAGGGACCTGAAGTAGAGGACTCTGTGCTTCCCCTGTGATCTGAGGAGCAAAAGAGATGCCACTTTATCAACTAAGAGGGACCCTAGGGTTAAGGAAACAAAAGGTACCCGTGGGTGGAGGGTTCAGTGCTTGACTGGCATGCCAGCTTCCTAAATTCCTATGGCTATAGGAAAAACCACACTCTTGGAAAACTCCCTAACAAGAGGAACTATCAGGTAAATTGTCAGACCCCTCCTAACTGTGGTCTACATCCCAGACCACTACGACTCTGACTGGACAGAGGACCAGCCTTGCAGACATTCTTTTCTAAGCCACTGCAGACCTTAAACCAGTTTCAGCCCGCTTCCAGAGGCTGCGCACAAGCTGACTCTATGTCCTGTAGTTCATCTTTCAACATAAAGAGCCAAAGTCCACTTTGTGTTAATGACAAATCCCCACTCCAAAGTGAGCATGGGATGTATGCTATGTATATGTTTACCCATTATGCATCTGTTTGGCTCCCCTCATAAATATGTGACGCTTTCCCTCCAAGCCTGCTGAATATGTATGATACAGACCCTGTGAGGAATAAAACCCAACCTGTTCTTTCCCTCTTTGAAGAGAGAGGACCTTTGCTCTGCACTGGAGACTTTCTCTTCCTGGTTTGCAAACTGTATTGCCAATCAAGCTCTCCGTTCTACCATGTAGCCATCCTGGGGTCTTTTGGATGACACTCTCTAGTCGAGAGCTCCAAGAGCAGTGTTCTTCTTCCTCATCTGACTCTTCCTTGAAGAAGAAGGTATTTCTCACTTGGCGGCACTAGGGAACCAAGGTCACACACAGTCCATTTTCCAGGTGAGGAACTTGAAAGGTGAAAGATACTCGTTAAGGGTCAAGATTTGCATTTGTGATGGAACCTGGGCAAGTCTGGATTGGCCATTTCCTGCCCTGAGCATCTGCTGCACTCAGAATTGGCCGCTTCAGGGCAGACAAAACAAGTTGGACAAGGCCTCTGCCCTCTGTAATGTGCACCAAGAGACATAGCAATTAGAAGAGACTCTAACAGGATTTGTTTTCTGACTTGCCCTTTGCTTAAAAGTCTCTTAGTACAAGTGGGAATTTGGATTTCTTGAGGAACAGTGCAAGTATAAAATCTATTCTTTAAAGCCCAGCTTGGAGCAGGCCCTAGGCAAAATTGCGATCTCTGTGAAGCTGGCTTCTAGCTCGATGAGGCCCTTGTTTCTGCCTGCCTTGCCTTCTTTCTTTATTCTTCCATCTATTCCCGCAGCTCCACAGCCACCTTTCCCCTTTACAAAATTTCCCTCTCTAGTAAAGTAAAAAAATGACTATTAAGACAGTGTTACTTACACTCCTTGAGAATTTTACCTTTTGAGGACAAGCAGCCTTAAACCAAAGCACAGTTGCATTTGTACAGTAGAAAGAAAAGCCCACTGCAATAAAAATAGCATTTCTGGCTGGGCGCGGTGGCTCAAGCCTGTAGTCCCAGCACTTTGGGAGGCCAAAACGGCGGATCGCTAGGTCAGAAGATCGAGACCATCCTGTCTCTACTAAAAAATACAAAAAACTAGTCGGGCGAGGTGGCAGGCGCCTGTGGTCCCAGCTACTCGGGAGGCTGAGGCAGGAGAATGGTGTAAACCCGGGAGGTGCAGCTTGCAGTGAGCTGAGATCGGCCACTGCACTCTAGCCTGGGCGACAGAGCGAGACTCCATCTCAAAAAAAAAAAAAAAAAAAAAATAGCATTTCTTCAGCACCTTCTGAGCACCTGGCAACTGCGGTTGACATTGTTGCTTCTCTATCTAGCAGCTGTTCCATGCCAACCTTCCTTCTTCCTGGTTTTGTGTTTCAGGAAGGTGACTGTATCCCAGTGTTAGGAGGAGCACTTTGCCTTGGTCTAATTCAGCCATGCTCCCTGGATTCCTGTGGCTGGGAATTGGCTTAGCATGGAGATGTGACGTAAACTTGCCAATGACACATAAGGCAGCTTGTGGGCAAGTCTTTCCTCCTCGGTATAAGCAGCATCTCGGGACAATCTGCCTTCCTGCTCTCCTGCTGGTTGTTGCTCCATGGGGTTGTGCTGCTCGGAGCATCTTCCGCCATCTTGTATCCATTCAGAAGCTGCGCTGAAGATGGCACAGCAGAATGATGGTGAGTGTCTGAGTCCTTAATGACATTAAAAGACACAGCTCAACAGCTTTGGAACTTCTCGTTATGGGACATAATACATTCCTTATAGATATTTTTCATGATACTTTTAGTTGGGTCTTCTGTTATTTAGAGCTGAAAGCATCCTAATTAATGCCCTGCTGAATGTTTTATGTAGATCATCTCACTCAATCCTCACAACTTTATGTTGATGAGAAAGCAAGGGCTTGGACAACTTAAATGACTTTTCCCAAATCACGCAAGCAGCAAGTGGGGCCTCAAACACACATACCTGCCTTCGAAGTGCTTTGCCATCAACCGTTATGGCCCCAAATCTGGCTCTTGCCTCTACCTCCTTCTGTGACCTTCAGTAGGTCCTTTAACCTTGTTGGGCCTCAGTTTCATCCATGAAGAAAGGGACTGTGCTGGATGACCTCAAATGTCCTTTTCACTTTAAAACTGTAAGAACAAAATTTCAACTCTAAAATTTCCCACAGGGGACCAACTCCAGGTACCATTGTGCAAGAAGGGAGGTCTTGATTTTGTTGACTCCTTGGATGCAGATAAGATAATCCAACTGTGGGTAATATAAGTAGAAACAAACGTGTTGTAACACAACATATCAGGTGGATTACAGTCAGAGTAATGCCTAGGAATGACCCGGTGGGGGCTCATACCCCATAGCTGCCCACTGAATTCTGCAGCTGACGCCAGTGCTACCACCATACTGGGCACTGGAGGCCCTTGCTGGTGGCCTTAGAATGAATTCTAGACCGTTTTTAAATTCTTCACTTGCTCCAGGGTAAAAGTCTCAGACTAAAGCATTTAGGTCCTATGGACTTAAGCTGTAGGCCCTGGTTGCCAGGATCTGGGAGATCAAGTATCTTAGGCTGGGTTTCCCCTGGAGCAACTCTGAAACAAGGAATTGAGTGCGAGTGGCTTATTTGGGAGGTAATTCAAGGAAACACTGGTAGGGGAGTGGGGAAGTCAGATAGGGAAGGAAGTGAAACAATAAAGGGTTTGTTATCAAGCAAGTTCCCCTGTGAGCAGCTCCAGCTTAATCTTGCCTGGGAATTCTGAAAGACAGTGTAGGCCATGTGCTCAGGGTTCTCCCACTGAGAGGCATGGTGGGGGGTCTAGGCTATGTACCCATCAGCTCTTGGCAGTCATTGGCTGAGGGTCTGCTGGGTAGGGAGGTGAAGTGTACATCTCTGGCATTCTCTGCTTGTCCTGCAAAGTGGGCTCTGCAGGCCAGAGCAAGCCCTCCGGCAATGAGTTAGAGGAGTTGGCAACTGGAGTCTGACGTTGCACAAGCACCTGGTGTTTATTGCTTCTCACCGGCATTCTTACAAAGATGGGAAGAAAGTAAAGATGCCAGGCAGCCCCAAATGATCAATACCCATCACAGGTGCCTTGTGAAATCTTGTCAAGCAGACAGCAACACTGTGGGGGAGGCCGCAGCCCACACAGACCTGGGTCCTGGGGTGCCTGCAGCAACTGGCTCGCTTTTAGGAAATGCAGCTGTGCAGTCCCCATGGTGTCTCTTGGCTTCCTATGTAACCTCTCATCTCTTATGGGACCATAAGCTTCTCAAAGGCAGAAAGAACCTTCAACATTTTAAATTCCCTTACCTCTTACCAGTTGCACTCTTTACAATGCTTGGCACATAGCAGTCCCTAATACTTTAAAAAATTAAATTCAGTGTTTTCATAAATACCATCATTTTTACTTTATATACGTTGATGAAAAACTAGAATTGTTCATATTTAGAAGGACCCTGTAAGTCAAGCAGAGCACACCGTGTCCACGCCAAATCCCCTTCGATAGCACCCTTGTTGTGACAGGTGGTCACAGGTATTGTCCAAGGACTTCCAGGGGGCAGTGTGGTATCATGGTGAAGAGTGGGGCTCTGTGGGCGGCCTGCCTGCTTTTGAATCCTGGCTGAGCAATTTATGCATAGTCTCGGGCAAGATGTGCAATGTTCCTCAGCCTTAGTATTTTTCTCCACAAAATGGGGATAATTATGGTATCTGCTTACATAAGGCCATAAGGGTTAAATAGAAAAAAACAGATATAAACATAAGTCCATATACAAATAATATACATACATATATATTTATATATCTATATCTGCATCTATATAAATACAGATATTTAGCACAGAGCAAATAACAAACATTCCATTCACAAGGTGGCTATTATTATTCCAGAGACAAGTTATCCTATCCTCCTGAAGGTGGACTTCCTCATTGGGGAATAGCTGCTATTGTTAGCAGTGCGTCAACATATCAAGCGCAGATCTTTCACTATATCAAGCCCAGATCTTTTGTCCACGCAAGGGTTCAATCTTCAAGCTACATTTTAAATTTAGCTCTCCCAAAGAAATAATTTTTTAGCTTTATTTCATTTTTAATTGACAAATAATATTGTATATATTTATGAGTATAAAGTATTATTTCCATACATGAATACATTGTGGAATGATCAAATCAGAGTAATTAGCATATCCATTACCTCAAATATTTACCATTTCTTTGTGTTGAGAACATTTAAAATCCTCTCTTCTAGCTATTTTGAAATATCCAACACATTAACTGTAGTCACCCTGACATGCAATAGATCACCAGTACTTATTCCGCCTGTCTGAAACTTTGTACCCATTGACTGATGTCTCCCCTTTCCCCGTTCAGCCCCCTCCCACCCCAGCCTCTGGCAACCACTATTCTACTCTCTACTTCTATGAGTCTGACTTCTTCTTACGATTCCACGTATAAGTGAGATAATGCAAGATTTGTCTCTCTGTGTCTGGCTTATTTCACTTAACATAATGTCCTCTCTAGTTTCATCCTCTCTAGTTTCATCCACATTGTTGCAAATGACAGAATTCCTCTTTTTTTTTTTTTTTTTTTTTTAAGCTAAACAGTATTGTATTGTGTCTATCCACCACACTGAATAATCCGTTCATCTGTGGACGGACTCTTAGGTTTGTTTCCACATCTTGGCTGTTGTGGATAGTGCTGCAGTGAACATGGGCAGGCAGATGGCCCTTTGGCATATTGATTTGTTTCCCAAAGGAATAATTTTTAAACATGTGTTGATCTTGTTTTGCCTTCTGAAACTACAGAGGATAATTTTTTTTCATTTGCATGATTTGTCTTTTTTTTTTTTTTTTTTTTTTTGAGACAGTGTCTCGCTGCAATGTGATGCCCAGGCAGGAGCACAATGGTGTGATCCTGGCTCACCGCAACCTCTGCTTCCCGAGTTCAAGCGATTCTCCTGCGTCAGCCTCCTAAGTAGCTGGGATTACAGGCACCTGCCACCATGCACGACAAATTTTTGTATTTTTAGTAGAGACAGGGTTTCACCATATTGGCCAGGCTGATCTCAAACTCCTGACCTCAAGTGATCCGCCTGCCTCGGCCTCCCAAAGTGCTGGGATTACAGGCATGAGTCACTGCGCCCAGCCATGATTTGCATTCTAATAAGAAAAGTGTGTTATCACTCTTAAGTGTGTCTCCCAAAGTGTCTTCTGAAAATGCGACACTCCAGAGGACAAAAGTCACAATGCCCATTAGTACCTTAAGGGCTCTGAGGAGTCCTGGAATAAATTTTCCTAAAACTAACTTGAAGAATGTGACATCTTTTAATATCCCTGCAGTTCCTTGGCATAGATTTTGATTTGTTTGCTCTCTTTTAACCAAGTTTCTTGGTGTTGGCCACAAATACTGCAGACATTGAAAATAAGTGCTTTTCTTTTTCACAAAAATATAATTTAATAATCTTTTTTTGGAAAGAAGTTAAAAAACTTCTTTTTCCGCATCTTTCTCTTGCTCTTTTCAGAAGGGCATTTTCTACTGTCTGCACAATTGGAAAGAAACAAGAAGGGGACACAAGAAAAGCCTGCTCTCTCTGCACTTTTTCCTGCCCCTTCCGTGGAAAACTCGCAGCTAGAGATCAAGGAGAAATTCCACATAGTACTAAGCTTGCTGCTCTTTCCCCCCTACTGCTGCCCTTGGAGAGTGGTTTTCCTACATTGTGAGCACAAAAAGTTAAAACTCAAAAAGGCAGGCGTGTTTTCACCAGAACCTTCTCCTCTGCAACCTCTTCTCAGTGCTCCTAAAACAGCGCTGGAGAGGAGTATCTGCTCCGTTCATAAAAGGAGCGACTGGGCTCCTCATCCAAGCCAGTGGTTTCATAAATACCATAAATTCAGGGTTTTCATAAATACCATAAGTTTTACTTTATATAGCTTGATGAAAAACTAAAATCGTTCATATTTAGAAGGACTCCGTAAGTCAAGCAGGGCACACACCTTGTCCACGCCAAACCCCCTTTGATAGCATTCTTGTTGTGACCGGTGGTCACAGCTATTGTCCAAGGACTTCCAGGGGGCAGTGTGGTGTCTGATGTTTTCACAGCAGAGCGTGGCATCTGGGTTCCAAGACGGAATGTTCTAAGCACAGGTTGAGAAAAAGGTCAGTTCCAGGATTTGAATGACAATGGCTCCTCCTCATTGTTTCTGCCCTGATCAAGGCGCTCCTTTTACAGGCAAACCGTGTAATTAGGTTTGAGGGAGAGTGCCTTGGGAAAGCACAGAGCCACAGGAGCTCAGTGCTGGAAAGGAGACCTGGAGATCATCAAGCCCAGACTTTCCCTTTTACAAATGAAACAGCTGCAGCCCAGAGAGGTGAAGTGCTTTGGCCCAAGCTACACAGCGGAGATGGCTCCTTCCTCTTGCTCCAAAGATACGCTTCTTTCCTTTCCTTTCTGCTGTCCTGTGGTTGGGGGTTATGGGGAGGAGAGGAGGGCATATGGTTTCACAAGTCTGATTTTTGCCTTTCCCCCACTTGCAGCCAAGAAATCTATTGCTGTGCTTAAGATCTCTTTCATTCATTCAATAAATATTTATTAAGTGCGTACTGGGTGTCAGGCATTGTGCCAGGGCATTCTTTCACTGCGTCTGTTAAACAAACATGATTTATTTCTCTCTGAAGCTGGTAGAATGAGGCCTCGGGCTAGTTGCTATATGCACAAAAGCATACCAGTTTGTATATTCTGCTTCCTGGCACCAGACACTTTGGCCCCAGTCACCAAAGAACCCCACTGGTGTTTCCAGCACCTTGGTATTTCTTGAACCCAGACAGTCCATGTCTGAGGCTTAAAGCTTTACAGAGATGACCCACAGAATCTTCGTGGACCTGTCTCTTTGCAGGGGATAAGAGGTGACCTCTCCCTTGAACACCCTGGTGGTAGTGTAGCCTAAGGATGGCACACTCGTGCCAGCCCCCACCTCCACAGTGCACGAGGCTTGGCTAAGCTAACTGGGGCCATCTCCCAAATTCTTAAATTTGGCTTAAATTTGGTTGGGCACGGCTCACACCTGTAATCCCAGCACTTTGGGAGGCCGAGGTGGGTGAATTACTTGAACCCAGGAGTTTGAGACCAGCCTGGGCAACATGGCAAACCCCATCTCTACAAAAAATACAAAAACTAGCCAGGTGTAGTGGTGTGTGCCTGTGGTCCCAGCTACTAGGGAGGCTGAAGTGGGAGAATGGCTTCAGCCTGGGACGCAGAGGTTGCAGTGAGCTGAGAGTTTGCCATTACACTCCAGCCTGGGTGATAAATAAATAAATAAATAAATAATATTTAAATTCAATAATTATTCACTGAGCACCTTCTATATGCCAGTCACAGGTCTAAGTACTTGTAGGTATCATTGAACAGAACAGGCCAAAATCTCTGCCCTTGTGGAATGCACCTAAGAACTGGCTGGCACCTCCCTGTGGATTCACTGGTAACTGAATCCAGAGAACAAATGGTGCATAGGACAGGCCCCAGAGGCTGCTCACCAGGATGGAGTAAGGAAGAGATAATGAGGGCTTCCAGAGGAATAAACTTTTTCCACCCCCCCAGGTTTTCTGGGCCCTGACTTTGCTGTGCCCTCAAGCAGCTATTGGCCCATGTCTTTCCTTATAATTGAGAGCTCTGATCTCTGGACACTCCTGTAGCTATGGGCAGTGGAGGCTGTGGGAGGACCAGCCTTACCTCCAGCATTCAACCTGCAGAAGGGGGCTCCGTCGTGACTGGGGACAAGGTATCCAACTTATTTCTGCCACTGACCTGGTGGACAGAGTCTAGAAGGATGCTCCACTAACACTGTGGAACTCAGAAGTATTAAAACCCAGTATTTCCCTGCCCCATAAAGTCAGAAGACTGAAGAAGAAGCTGTTCCATTAGAGCCAAGGTTTTCAAAAGTGTGGTCCTTGGACCAGCAGCCTCAGCATTGACTGGTGTGTGTTACATATTGTTGCTTAACGAGTTACTCTAAAACTTAGTGACTTAAACAAGAAACATTTGTTATCTCACAGTTTCTGTGGCCTGGGAATCTGGGCATGGCTTCGCTGGGAGCCTCACGCTCAAGATGTCTCATGAGGTTGCTGTCAAGCTATCGGCAGGGGTGGAGGTCTCATCTGAAGGCTTGACTCAGTTTGGGAGGGGGATCCACTTCCAAGTGCATCACTTCCAAGTTCATGCATGTGGTTGTTGTTAGGCCTCAGTTTCTCACGGCATGAGCCTCCACATATGTCTGTCTCATAGCATAACTTCCCACAGGGCAAGTGTTCAGAGAGGGTGAGAAAGCACCTGAGATGGAAGCTACAGTCTTTGGAGAACATACGCTTGGAATTGACATTCCATTACTTCTGCCATATTCTATGCGATAGAAGTAAGTTCAATCTACATCAGGGGAGGCTATTATAGAAGGGTGTGAATACCAGGAGTAGGGATGATTGCGTGCCTTATGCAAGAGGCTTATCTTAGAGGCTGCCTACCGTACCTGGGAACTTATTAGAAATACAAATCGTTGGACTCCATTCCAGACCTACTGAATCAGAAACTCTGAGAATGGGGCCCGG
Source organism: Piliocolobus tephrosceles (assembly GCF_002776525.5). NCBI lineage: Eukaryota > Metazoa > Chordata > Mammalia > Primates > Cercopithecidae > Piliocolobus > Piliocolobus tephrosceles. The sequence continues at coordinate 51,703,548 of NC_045439.1, read as the reverse complement.
GAATGTGTGTTCTACACTCCTTCTGGGTGATTCTGATGCATGCTTAAGTTTGATAGTCATTGGCTTAGAGTAGGGGCTTGGTGAACTTCATTTTAGGCACCAGGGGCCCCTGCTATCTCTGCCTCAGCTACTCAACTCTGCCACGTGGAGGAAAAGTAGTTATGGACCATATGTAAATATTGGATATGGCTGTGTTCTAATACAACTTTATGAAAAGAGGCAGTGGATGGGATTTGGGCCCCCAGGCTATAGTTTGTCCACCCATGCTTGAGACTAGCAGGGACATTTTATGTGATCAGCATTAGATGGTGTTACCTCCATATTTCTTTTCTTTTTAAATCAGGCAAAGCTGTTTTCTCTGTTTCCTTCCAGAATAGTCTGAGACAATTCTGACTCCCCAGCTCCTGGGAGATTACCGAGACTCAGAATAAAGGATTGTGTATATGCTTGAGTTTTCTGATGTGTGTGTGTGTGTGTGTGTGTGTGTGTGTTTTTATGGCAGCCAGTAAATCGCAAGCTCTTTAAGATAGTATACAATGGAGGCTATAAATGTGGGCTTTGGAGATAGACAGATGTGAGTTTGAAATCTGGTTCTACCAGCACTGTGAACATGGGGACTTAGCCTCTTTGTGCCTCAGTCTTGTCATTTGTAAAACAGAGATGAGACTAGCATGCACTCCACACAGTTATAAGCAGTTGTTCTAATAACCTGCTGTCATGTGACCAATCACCAAATTTAGTGACTTAAAGCAACAACAGTTGGGCAGGTCTTCCGCTCCAGTAGTGTCAGCGGTGGCTGCAGTCATCTGTAGGCTGGGTGGTGGTACATCCAAAGCAGTGTCCTCTGTCACTCACGTGGCTGCCAGTTGGTGCTGGCTGTCAGGAGCACCTTGTTGTCTTCCACACGGCCTTTCTCTGTGGCTTGATGTTTACACAGCAGAACATGTGAACCTCTTGGGTTCCAAGATGTTCTAAGCACAGACAAGTCTTGGGAGCTGCACAGGATCACTTCTGCAGCCAGTGTCAGGAGTAGCTCAGATCCCAGAAGAAAAAAAAATTGCAGCCATCTTTAAGCCACTCCAGGAGTAAATGAAAGTAATCACAAGAAGTGCTTGTCTCATGCCTGGGCTACGACAGAAAATAAATACTAAGTACTTACATTAGGAAGCAGGAACTCTCTTGCCTAGTTCTTTGTGTCCTGTCCATGAGGGCTTATTGCTATTCAGTCAACAAGTGTTTCTTCAGGACCTGCTGGATATTTCTGGAAGGTCACTAGTAGGATTCCTCTCCTCTCTACACTCTTTAATGATGTGGTCAGTTTCCTACATGGGTTATCACAACACTTTGGTTTCCTGAGAGCCCTGTAGGCCTAGCACCCTCCATTCAGAAGCTACCTGCCCTTCAGCAAGCCCAGGAAGAAAAGAGGTGGGTTGGACTAGAAGGATGCTCTGAGATGATTTGATTGGAACAAGGTGCTTGTCCCCTCTCAGCTGCTGAGATAAGGATTCTCAGCTACAGAAAAGGACAGTCTGTGGGTAGACAGAGGGTCAAAGAGGACTGTCAAAGAGAGGAAATGCCGTCTTACGCTAATTCTCCATAATAGAGACTCCTGTGAAATCTGCCCCTTTGTTAGGAGCCCGTGGGGAGGGGAAGTGCCGACTACTTAACTCCCACTAGGACACATCTTTGGGACAATAAGCAGCCCCCAAAATTTCACAGCATAAGAAAATGAGGCTTATATTTGGAAAGTTTATTTTAACTGGGGTGTGAAGGCTTATCTCAAGCTAGAATAAAGTAATAGTTGCCAAAAAAAAAAAAAAAAAAAAAAAAAAAGAAAAGAAAAGAAAAAAAAGAGACCAGGCAGGTAATGTGAGTTAAGGGGCTGGGTGTCCCACAGTAGGGACTGGTGCGGACTAAGGGAAAATGGAGAGTGAGGCCCCATTACAGGGGCAGTCACTGTCTATTTCCACTTGTGGCTCCATGGGCAATTGTGGCTGGATCTTCACATTTTTAAAGAAAAGCCTGAAATCTAGACTTTTAATTGGAATTTTTCACTTACAAAATGTTGGCAAATAATATAAAAATGTAAAACAACCATGTTGGCCCTTTACACACACACACACACACACACACACACACACACACACACACACACATATCAGTGGTCAAAATACTCCTGGCAGATGTCCTGCAAGTTGACCTGCAAGAGATACAGGCAGGAGATTGGACCCTTTTCCTGAGCAACTTTTCTCCTTATTGTTTTAGCTTGAGAGTCATATCACAGAAAAAATAGAACAACAGCAGGGAGACATTGGGCATTTATGGAATGTTTTGGGGGTAAAATAGTTCAGAAAAAATAATACAACCTTTTATCCTTACTTATTTAGTCACCAAAATGATGTCACCTTGCATGAGTGCTGATCTCTAGAGTATTAGCAAATGATCAAGTTTTGATAAGCTTCACATAAAAGAGCAAAGAAATGTCCATGTCTACCCCACTGACTCTTCGAAGGCTTGTGGTATCTTCCTATTTTAAAGAAGAGAAAATAGAGATTCACTGAGGTTCTTTTAGGAACTGACTAGAAATCTCAAGGAAATCCCATTCTTGAACTGAAATACTAAGAGTATCTATGCTTGTATCCAGGTAAAACTATATGTGTTGAAGAGAAGTAATTACGACTAATATTAACTTGTGAAGATGGGAAGGCAGGAGAGATTTAGGTTAAATATAGGAAGTATTTAGAGATTGGAAGGGCTAAACAATGGAAAAAAGTGGAAAGCTTTTTTTTTTTTTTCTTTTAACATGGAGTTTCTAAAAGAAAGAATGAACAGCTTTCTTCCTGCTATACCCTGCAAGCAATTCTGCCCGGAAGGGGGTGGGTGAAGGAGGCACCCTATGGATACTTTTCCACCCTGTGAGTTTTTTCTTGGGCCTAGCAAACAAAGGCCCCCCCAATTTACTAACTTACCAAAATGATTTACCAGCTGTCTCTTCCCCCAGGAGGTAAACAGGCAATAAAATAAATGAAATTCCTATTCTTCATTACTTGACCCCCATAAATCATCATCCACCCAGGGTGAGCTTTTATCTCTAAGGTGTCACAAAATATTTTAAATGCTATTTCCTTTATTTTTGAATGAATAAACAAAGAATCCCATGATGATAAAGTGTAAGATAATTCTGTAAGCAGTAACTGATGAATTTCAGAAAATGGAGACTGTGTGTGTGTGTATGCGTGTGTGTGTGTGTGTGTTGCGGGGAGTAAAGATTCTTGGGGGCTTCTCAGTTTCTTTTATTCTGTGCCAACCCATTCCTAGGATTAAATCACTTTCGGAACTTCAGGTCCTCACAGAGCAGTTGATAGATAAGATCATGTGGGATATTACTTTCCACATTTGGTTACTTATGCAGTTTATCTTGAACTAAAAGCTATTGTGCCCAAATAGGGGGCTTTTGTGTGGTGCTGGTGAACAGGGGGTTACTATCCTGTCACCATGACAACAAGCATTTGCATTAAGAGCAGGCTCCTCAGGCCACATTACAGTCACATGGTCTAGAGGGATCCCTTTGAAGCCCCTGTAATCTTTTCCGAGCTGATTGTTAACATCTTCTAAACATAATCATTAACCATGTTCTGTAACAGATAATTACCTCCTAGAGTTAGCATATTCTATCCCTGGTCTGTGACATTCATATAGGGTAAGACCTATTTCAGTATTACTTTACCTAACCAAGCAAAATAAAGCAATTTGACTTCTTAAAATCTGAGTAAGTTTCCCTTTTACAGAAAAATATTGTGTTGACCCTGGCATCATGTGTATCTGTCATCCTGTGCCCCAGGGCTGTTCTTTACCCCTGTATTTGAATACCTACCACAGGGAGCTTCCGAAATGCCATGGGCTCCTTTCTTCCTTCTGTGTCTCCTCATTTTCCCATGATGTCTGCATACTTATTCGAATTTCTAGTGCCAGTTTTTTTGTTTCAGATTTATTGCATTCACTTACAATAAATATTAGGGGCATATAAAGATACTTTTCTTTTTTTAAAGTAAGTTTTCCCTGTGGATTTCTCCTTATCACCTAACATCATTCCCTAAGACTCCCCAGGCTTGCGCCATGACCCAGGAAATTCATGTTTCTCTCTTGGCTCTTGTATGAGGGAAAGTCTCCTGTTTCAAATTCCCTAACCTCAGCTTATCTTTGAGGGGTACATTTAAAATTTCAGGAGAGCTAGATGAAAAAAAAAGAGTGCATGAGAGAAAAAAGGAAAGAAAAAAGACAACTCCAAATCCGAAGCCATGCTAGAGATTGATCTTCCTAACATCTAAGGATATGATTAAAGCACTGAACTATAATATCCTGTTGTCATACAAATAGGATGCAGAATCATTACGATGATAAAGAGTGCTTAGGTGTTTTAAATGTCACCTGGCTGGGGTACCCAGATTCTAGAGGTCAAGCATTTGATTGTGATACCCCGAGATACCTCTTGAGGGGCTGGCGTGGGACCAGGAGGAGGGAGACTGTGAATCATACATGTCTACTCCCCACCCTGCTCATCTTTCTTTGCCAGTAAAATCTGACCAAAATGAGCACCAGAGCTATACAAGTGCCATATTTTCTGAAATCCAAATGAGGACCCATGGTAAAGCCATCATGCTTGTGTTGGTGATAGAATCGATGTCTCCAAACTCATACTGCTGAAGGAAGTAGTCAGACCTCTACTGTGAAAGACCAAAAGGCCCAGGAGAAGAGGCAAAAAGTCTACCTTCTGGATGAGGGGTATGGGGTTCCCTTCGGGAGGAGCTGCTCTGTGCTGATACAATACATATATACATATATATAATGTGTCTACATGTCTAATATATGTATATATGTGTGTATATTATGTATATATATAATTTTTAAACGAGCCAGTCTGGTCTTTAAAACAGCAGCTGGCTGGGCCACCTCTATCTACTCGATTTGCTTCTGGCTCCAGATGACTGATTCCTATAGCATTACAGCTCCTCTTCCTCCACCTCCTCCTCAAAAAGCCCAGAAAATGGGGCCAGCTCCCTATTTGTGCTGTACTCCAGGCAAAATTTCTATCATAATGAGCTCCCTTGTGATGCAGAAACCAATAAACTTGTGCTATGAATGCCCAATAGTGAACCAAATGATACATTTCTTTTTCCCAATTGAGCATTGTTTTATTTAATATGCTCATACCTTTCTAATGGTAGGTATAAAATTGTCATGTGTCTGGGAAAAACAAATTGAGCTCTGATAGTTTGTGTATGCACATGTGTGGAAACTTCTTTAACACTAGCATGAGTGAGTCCTTCTGTGGTGAGGTGTTAAGACTGGAGGCACAGAGACCCCATGTGGCCATGTTTCTGAAGGCCTAAAGCAGAAGAAATTCTTGAGGTACAGAATATAATTATCCCAAAATGGAAGGCAGCCGAGGTTCTGGAGTTAAGATTTCCTGCTCTCACACACAGTCGGGTATTTCAAGAACCTTGTCATAACCGATTGGACATACTTTTTAGGGATGAACGGCAATGTGCTGGGGCAGGGAGGCAGCAGCTGGCTGTTTGGCCAGTCCATTGTTGTGCATTAATTTCACTTTATTTATTTATTTATTTTGGTCAGAGCCCCAGTGGTGATGGAGCTCATTTTGAATCTCTCTGCCTGCCACATGTCAGTTCCAGAAATATTCCAACACAACGTGGCATTTGTTATGTGTTGTGGGATCCAGGCTGATCAACTGGATCCAATCAATGTAGATGAGCTTTATTCACTAACAAAATTAATAAACATACGTTGTGACTTGAGCCAGTCAGAGGACAGCTTATTCATAACACAATAGTTCAGTGCCTCTGGGATGAACTGATCTAGTTCTTGATTCATCTCAGGCAGGCAACAGTTCTGTTATGAACACAAATCAGTATGTGGGGGTCCGCAGAGGTACTGTCAGAGAGCTGCACTGATATCCATCAGACAAACCATCCATTAAATCTGCACTCATCAGAGTGCCCAGTGCCCTTGAATATTGCCAGGAGTATTAATTGCCTTGGTTTGGAAAAATAAATGTGTTTCTATCATTGATGGAAGCTATTATCTGGTGACAATGTTCTAGTATCTTGGTAATGTCTTTTAATTAAAACTGAGGAATAAATTCTGACCGTGACCACATGTGTATGCTATTCAGGGAGCAGGTAGAAATAGAGATTTAATTTTTCTATTTCTTACATGGAATAACACACAAACTCCATTTAATGGCTTACGAGAGTCGGCATTACTGACTTCAGTCTGCCATCTGATCATTCCCTGTCCCTCTCTCTTCGTGCGCTATTCTCCCCAGATGCTGGCTGTGTTCCTGCCTTAGGACTCTGTGCTTGATAACCTCTGCCTGGAATGGTTTGTCTCTCAGATGTCTGCATGACTGGCTCTCTCTTGTCACTTACATCTCAGCTCAAATGCCACCTCCCCATGGAGACCTTCCCCCATTACCACATAGTAAGGCCCCATTCCCTCACTCCCTATTATATCATCCTGGTTTATTTCCTTTCTAGCACTTAGTGCCCCCTGAAAGTCTCCTGTTGAATAGGTTATTTGTCTATAGCATAACTCTCCTGAGTTCTCCACTGTGTCCCCAGCTGCTGACATTGAGTCTGGCATGCAGTGGTGCTTAATCAACCTTGCTGAATGACTGAATTTCTCTGGCTCCTATACCTGCTTTTGGACAAGTCAGTGGATGTAGGGTTTAGAGGGCAGAACATTTCACCAAAGGGGTTAGATGCTGCTAGTATGGATGCTACCTCTAACTTACGGGGTGGCCTTGGATAAGTCACGCAACCTTTTTGGGCTAATTGACCACTTCCTCAGCTCTAAGACAATGTTTCCAAATGCTGGTTTTGGTTGAGACGGGAGCAAGCTGGGTAATAGGTATTTTCTGTTTTAATCATCTGAGTTTTAATCTTGAAGGGGATGGGAATGGGCTATGGAATTTTATCCCGGATGAGATGGGAGAGAGGTACCTACGAAGGGGACAGTATGCAAATCGTTGAATAGCTTCCACACTATTTAACAAATATCCAGTCGGCATACCACCTGGGAGAATGGTTTTCTTTCGTGACCCGTAGCCAATGAATATTTACAGGTCAGTAAAGTTAGATTATTAGTAAATGAAAAAACTAACACTCACCTTAGAATAGTTTCTGCATAGATCCCCAAGATCCAGTTCCTCTCACACAGCTTGTGAAGAAAGCTTAGGCAAAGCTCCAAGGAGAAGCTGAGCTGTGAATAGTAGGAAAAAGGTCCCTGTGCTCCCGTCCCCACGGAGCCCCAGGCTGCTCTTTTATCCTGTGCTGAGGACAACCCCATCTTTCATTCTTACCCAACACATTCAGGTTCAGGAAGCCTGAAAAGCAGATTCATGAGGGGGTGGCTATATCCTTCCCAGCTTTAAAAGGCACTGCACAATAATGTGATTTTAAAAGACCACAGCAGGTTGAAAAATGGTGAAACACAAATGACAGAGTGCTTGTGTGAAAGTGGAGATACTACTCCCAAGGGCGGGGACTGAATACTGTCTTCTGAGAAAAACAGAAAATGATGCTGTTAACTAAAAACAAGAACAGGACAATCAACTACACATATATTCTTCAAAGAAAATGAGGCGATTTTCACTAGAAGTTTTGGAACAGTAGTTTTGTTTCAATAGATATGAGTGGAACTGATGTAATTTTCTGATATTATTACTTGTTTCTTGCATAGCAACCATCCAACCTGCCCCACTACATTCATACGCTAAGTGGAATACTTTTTATTTTCCTCCTGAAAACCAAAACAGGAAAAAAGGTAACTTTTCAGAGGAGCTTTCTATTGAAAGAAAACTCTCTGCAGCCAGTGAAGAATTTTCCTGTGCTCTACACAAAACATACAGTTATTTTATATCCAATCAGCTTACGTTCACCCAGAAGTTATTATTATTATTATTATTATTATTATTATTATTATTATTATTATTATTTGAGATGGAGTCTTGCTCTTGTCGCCCAGGCTGAAGTGCAATGGTGCAATCTTGGCTCACTGCAACCTCTGCTTCCCTGGTTCAAGTGATTCTCCTGCCTCAGCCTCCCAAATAGCTGGGATTACAGGTGCCTGCCACCACGCCTGGCTAATTTTTGTATTTTTAGTAGAGATGGGGTTTCACCATGTTGTCCAGGCTGGTCTCCAATTCCTGACCTCAAGTGATCGCCTGCCTCAGTCTCCCAAAGTGCTGGGATTACAGGCATGAGCCACTGCACCCGGCTGCCCAAGTTATTTTATTGGAGGGAGAACATGATACTTTTTATTAAAAACTATTTTGTGTTTTAAAAATTGACTATTTCATACACATTCATTAGGTTTCTGGCTATGATAATTCTATCGCCTATAGCAGACCATTGACTCTGCCAGGAGCACCTAGAAAATGGGTAAGGTACAAAATAAATGTAGGTTTAAAAGCATCAGATAGATACCACGGCCGCTAGAACTTGAAGGGCGAGATTCTGGGAAAAAGAAAGGCTAATTGATATAAGCCATTTTTAAAACATGCTACTTTCTCCTTGGCACATTTTGTGAGTTTAGGCCTGGGACAAGAAGCTGAGAATTTGGGCAGAGGATTGACTTCCAAGATCCAGGGCAGACTTCTGAGTTTTAAACAATCTCATGAAACTGAAGAGACAAAATCTAGAGTCCATATTCGCAGGGCAACCAGGAGTAAGGGTCCAAGATTCTAGAGAGAAGTGGAACAGAAGCACTGGTTTTCCCTTCAAGGCATTTACTGTTTAGTATCTGATAATCTGATTAATACTGAGACAAAAATGCAACCAGAAAACTGATGAAACAGAATGGAATCAAAGGCAGTTTTGAAGAGACAAAATTTCAGTTCAGAGCCCATCAAGAAGGAATAGCCACAGGAATCATACTAGATTCTATGTTGGGATACTATACTAGATCCATGGGGATCTTGATTGGGCTGAGGAGATGAGCCTCTGTAAAATGCTTGGCAGAGAATAGGGTGCATCTCTGAAGGGCTATTATATAATGTAGAGCTTCTACAACTTTTCATGTACAATATTCAGCAGTCAATTAAAAATTATGAAGTATACCAAGAGAAAAAAGTAAACTGGAAAAACAGACCAAGAAATGACCCAGACACAGGAAAGATCAGACATTGGTTTTAGAATAACTGGGATTAATTATTCAAGAGAATAGATGACAAAATGAAGAATTTAACTGAGAATAAGAATTTATATTTAAAAAGAACCAAATTGAAATTCTGGAAATAAAAAACACTACAACTGAAATTTAGAACTGAGTAGATGAGTTTAACAGCAAATAAGACACAGGTAAAAAGAGTATTAGTGAGTTGTACAATAGGTGACTAGAAATATTCATAGTGAATCATGGAGAAAAAAGATGGAAAATATATGAACGTGTATGAGACATGCAGAACATGGTGAATAGGTCTAATATTTGAATTTGAATTTAACAAGGGAAGAGAGAATGGGGTAGAAGAGTATTTGCAGAGATAGTCAAGAATTTTCTAAAACTGATCAAAGACATCAAGCCATAGATACAAAAATTCACTGTGAACCCAATGCAGAATAAATACAATGAAAACCATGCCTAGGCACATTATAATAAAACGAATGAAAACCAAAAACAAAGAAAAAAGCTTAAGGAAAGTCAGAGGAAATAAAAAGATATGTTACTTTTAAAGGAACAATAACAAGACAGAAAGTTAATTTCACAACAGAAACAGTAAGATCCAGAAGGCAATGACGTGATATCTATGAAGTGCTGAAAGAAAATAATCTTGGCTAGGTGTGGAGGTGCATGCCTATAGTTCCAGCTACCTGGGAGACTGAGGTGGGAGGATTGCTTGAGCCTGGGAGGTGGAGGTTGCAGTAAGCTGAGATTGCTCCACTGCACTCTAGCCTGGGTAACAGAGCCAGATCCTGCCTCAAAAATAAAATAAAATAAAAAAGAAAATCATCATCAAACTAGAATTTTACATTAAAAAATTGTTCAAAAGTTTAACCTAGAAAAAGACATTCCAGACAAATAAAGAACTATATTTCAATGGCAGAAAGATAAATAAAAATTTTAAAGAATGGGCAAAAGGCATAAACAAGTATTTCCTAGAAGAAATACAAATAGTAGATTAACATAAAAAAAGGAAAAGAGAGTAAAGAATCAAAATAAAACTGTTGTAAGTTTCAAAGCATATTTTCGTAATTCCTTAGATCTTTTGGCTGGATAAAATAATAACAGACACTATACCAACCTTGAATAATGAAGCCAGGAAGAAAGAGCTTTATCTTTTCATTTTACAGAACTCATTTTATCTCATCTGCTTTACAGGGAGGAAACACAGAGGCAAAGAGGTCAAGATACGTACCCAAATTTATGAAGGAAGAGGTAGTAGTAGGACTCATATTTACTGTCCCTGTAATCTTAGATCTTCTTAGACCCTTCAACTGTTACTGGAAAAAGGTAGTTCAACACTGGTCCCTGTCCTCTTGGGACTTGCATTCTAATGGCAGGAGACAGACTATCAAACAAATGATAAGGACTTTGAAGAAAAATGAAGCAGGTAAGAGGATATGAGGCATAAAATTACCTCTTCAGATAAATAGACCGGGGGCCTTCTGTCAGAGGAGATAGTGTTTGAGCAGTTACCTAAATAAAGTGAAGGAGCCTTTCCCAGGCGGCTGCCAAAGATGGCAGAGGTGCAGGTCCTGGTGCTGGATGGTCAAGGCCATCTCCTGGGCCGCTTGGCTCGATGGTCAAGGCCATCTCCTTGGCCCCTTAGCCATCGTGGCTAAGCAGGTACTGCTGGGCCGGAAGGTGGTAGTCGTACACTGAGAGGGCATCAACATTTCTAGCAATTTCTAGGGAAACAAGTTGAAGTATCTGGCTTTCCTCTGCAAGAGGATGAACAGTAACCCTTCCGAGGGACCACTTCCGGGCCCCCAGCGGCATCTTCCGGCCGACAGTGCGAGTCATGCTGCCCCACAAGACCAAGCGAGGCCAGGCCTCCCTTGACTGCCCCAGGGTGTTTGATGGCATCCCACCACCCTAAGACAAGAAAAAGCGGATGGTGGTTCCTGCTGCCCTCAAGGTCGTGCGTCTGAAGCCTACAAGAAAGTGGGCCCTTCTGGGGCGACTAGCTCACGAGGTTGGGTGGAAGTACCGGGCAGTGACAGCCACCCTGGAGGAGAAGAGGAAGGAGAAGGCCAAGATCCACTACCGGAGGAAGAAACAGCCCATGAGGCTATGGAAACAGGCCGAGAAGAACCTGGAGAAGAAAACTGACAAATACACAGAGGTCCTCAAGACCCACGGACTCCTGGTCTAAGCCCAATAAAGACTCTTAATTCTTCATGCTTGGCCTGGCCGGCCCTTCCTCCATCGTCTCCCTGGAATGTGCGGGACCCACGGGCAGCAGCAGTCCAGGTGCCACAGGCTGCCTGCGACATAGGAAGCTGGTAGCAAGGAAAGGGCCTTAGTTACTGCCTTCTGATGTTACTTGAAAGCACTCGGAGAATTGTGCAGGTGTAATTTATCTATGACCAATAGGAAGAGCAACCAGTTACTATTAGCACAAGGGAGCCAGAAGACTAATTGGAGGGGCCCTACCTTGTGAGTGGAGCATCTGCTTAACTTTCCACCTGGTCATATACTATACTCTGCAGCTGTTAGAATGTGCAAGCGCTTGGGGACAGCATGAACTTGCTGTTGTACAAAGAGTATTTATAGCAGCATAGACTGGGAAGATGGGCAACCAAGGGAATACTGGCATTGCCCATGCTCCTCACCTGTATTTTGTAATCAGAATCAAATAAATTACTTTTAAAGAAAAAAAAAATAAAGTGAAGGAGCAACTCATGTAAATATTTGGGAGAAGAGCATTCTAGGCTTCAAGCAAAAAGACCAGTATGACTAGAGCAGAAAGAGTGAAGGGGAGAGTGAAGTTGGGACAAATAGCTGTATGAAGCTATGGTGAAAACTTCAAGTTTTACTTTCAGTGTTGGGCAGTCATTGGAAGACTTTGAGCAGAGAAATAACGGGATCTGACCTAAGTTTTGAAACAATGACGCTGACTGCTATGTGGAGAACAAAGGGCACTGAGGATGGATTCAGAGTTTTATATTAATCTAGGGGGTATTATATTAGCCCAGGCAAGAACTGATTGATAGAGGCCTGGACTAGGATGATAGTGGTGAATTAATGATAAATAGTTGTATTTGGAATATATATTCTAAATAAAGCCAACAAAGTGGGAAAGTAAATTAGTACAGCCATTATGGAAAATTGTATGAAAGTTTTTCAAAAAACTAAAAATAGAGTGACCATATAATCCGGCAATCCCATTTCTGCGTCGATATGGTTAGGCATTGTGTCCCCACCTACATCTCATCTTGAATTGTAATCTCCGTAATCCCCATGTGTCAAGGGAGAGACCAGGTGAAGGTAATTGAATTATGGAGGTGGTTTTCCCCATGCTGTTCTCAGGATAGTGAGTGAGTTCTCACGAGATCTGATGGTTTTATAAGGGGCTCTTCCCCCCTTCGCTAGGCATTTCTCCTTCCTGCTACCTTGTGAAGGAGGTGCCTTGCTTCCCCTTCACCTTCTGCCGTGCTTGGAAGTTTCCTGAAGCCTTCCCAGCCATGCTGAACTGTGAGTCAATTAAACCTCTTTCCTTTGTGAATTACCCAGTCTCGGGCAGTTGTTTATAGCAGTAGGAAGATGGACTAATACATAGGTGTATGTCCAAAGAATTTGAAAACAGTATGTCAGAGATATATCTGCACTCCCATGTTTATTGTGGCATTATTCACAACAGCCAAAATAGGGAATCAACGTGTTTCCATTGACAGATGAATAAAGAAAATGTAGCATATATACACAATGAAATACTATTCAGCCTTTAAAAAGAAGGAAATTCTGTCATGTGGGACAGCATGGACATTATGCTAAATGAAATAAGCCAAGCACAGAAGGACAAATACCATGTGATCTCATTTATATGTAGACTCTAAAACAATTAAACGAAGAGAAGAATGGTGGTTATCAGAGACTTAGGGGTAGGAGAAATAGGGAGATGTTGGTCAAAGGGTATAAAGTTTCAGATAGGAGAAATACTTTTTTTTGGAATTTATTGCACAGCATGGTGACTGTGATTAAGAATAATATGTTGCTATGGGAGGACTGCTTGAACCAGGAGTTGGAGACCAGCCTGGTCAACGTAGTGAGACCCCATCTCTATTAAAAAACAATGAAGAAAAGAAAAAAAAAAAGGCCGGTGCCGTGGCTCACGCCTGTAATTCCAGCACTTCTGGAGGCCAAGGTTGGTGGGTTATTTGAGTTCAGGAGTTTGAGACCAGCCTGGTCAACATGATAAAACCCAGTCTCCACTAAAAATACAAACAGCTGGGTATGGTGGCAGGTGTCTGTAATCCTGGCTAATCAGGAGGCTGAGGCAGGAGAATTGCTTGAACCTGGGAGGTGGAAGTTGCAGTGAGCCAAGACTGTGCCACTGCACTCCAGCCTGGGTGACAGAGTGAGACTCTATCTCAAAATAATAATAATAATAATGTATTACATATTTCAAACTTACTAAGGGATGGAATTTCAAATGTTCTTACCACAAAAGTACTTGAGGTGATGGCTATGACTATTAGCTTGATTTACAATTCAACATGTAAACATATAGCATCACTTTGTACCCCATAAATGTGTACAATTATAATTTGCCATTTTGCAATAAACACAACAGAGAATAAAATAAAGCCCACAAGATTTACTAAAGGATTATTTTTGTGGGATGAGAAAAAGGAGCCAAAGATGATCCCAAAGTCCTTAGGAACTAAGGGAATAGAGGAAACATTTTGCATTTGTAATACACCAGGACAAATACCGCTAGAAGTAAGAATAATGGGCGTATCAGCCAAGGCACCTAACATGAGCATGACATGGAGTGTGGCCTTTAGGCGTTATAAGGAAATGATAATGCGTGCGTCTAAGTCAGAGTTAGTCCTACCAAGGAACAGAAGTTTTGAAAAAAGAATGCTCGTGTGGACCCTTTTTCAGTCATCTTAGAAACCAGCCATTCCTCTCTCAGATTGAAGGCAGTACTAGCCCTGCTTCTGGTTTAGAGAAGAGTTCAGACATGGAAGATGGGCTGGTCTCGCCAAATGCTGCATCACAGGTCATGCTATGCTGGAGCTGAAAGGGATCTCAGAGGCTGTTCAGTCCAATTCTTCAATTAGATGAGGAGAGGAAAAGCTTAGAGTTCTCGACACAAAATTACATATATATTTGAAGACTTATTTAACCTGTATGCATACTATATGGCCTTTTGTGCTCATAATTAGCTATTTCTGCTGGGTTCATATCTGAAGGAAGGGAAAGTAGACTCTTATGGCATATACCCTTTGTCTGTTCCTGTTAGTCATTCGTTGAATTAGAAAAATGCTCGCTGAGTATCTTTCACGTATCTGAAACTGTTTTCAGCTGAGAATACAGCAGTGAACTGGACAAACAGATCTTGCCATCAGGGTCTAGAGGGAAGAAACAGAAAACGGTCAAATAGGTTGGGTGTGGCTGCTCATGCCTGTAATCTCAGCATTTTGGGAGGCCAAAGTGGGTGGATCACCTGAGGTCAGGAGTTCAAGACCAGTCTTGCCAACATGGTGAAACCCCATCTCTACTAAAAATACAAAAATTAGCTGGGTGTGGTGGTGCGTGCCTGTAATCCCAGCTGCTGGGGAAGCTAAGGTGGGAGAATCACTTGAACCTGGGAGGCGGAGGTTGCAGTGAGCCGAGATCACAGCTGAGGTGACAGAGTGAGACTTTGTCTCAAAGAAAAAAAAAAATCAAATAGATTATTTAGAAATTGTGGTATTATAAAGGAAATAAAACAAGGGTTGTGTAAACTAGTGAAAAACAAGGGAGAGCTACTTTAGATAAAGTGGTTAAGGCAGAATTCTCAGAAGAATAGAGTAATTAGAAGTTAACTAAAGAAAATCGGAGAAAATTTCAACAGGCCTTGTTCAGCTCCAGACCCCAAGGACAACTCAGGTTTGGACATTTGAGGTGACCCTTGAGCTACTCTTCCTGTCTGACATCCCTCAGGTTAAGAAGCCCTAAGTTGCTGGGAGCTTCACCAACTTGGCATAGTCCAATTCATGGAGACCATAGCCAAGAATGGCCTGATAGCCAGTGAAATTCCACACTGGTGGTCTGGAGAGAGGGAGCATCAGGACATTCAAGTTTTGGAGCTTTAGCCCTGTATGTTTCCAAACAGAATCAGCAATGCAGAACTTGGAATGCAGAAGTCTTGAGGGCCTCTTAATTAGTTCTTTGTTCCAGGAAAGAAGTCTGGAAACTTCATGCTGTTGAGAAAACTTCCAAAACAATGAACAACTTGGAGTGCTCACAGATCATCAGAGCCACTCTCCTTCTTCCAACCTGGTGATAATATGTATTTATTCACATGCCCTTTGCCCACTTCCCCCTCTTCTCCCACTCTAAGCTCCTTGGAAGAGAATCTTCGATTCATTTATACCTCCCGGAGCTCCTGGAACAGCACTGCCTTACAGATAGCAGGTGCTCTGTGGCTGTTTATTCTACCCATGTATCTGGCAATTTGCAGAGCTTATGTATCATGAGTCTGAGCTTTTTCAGCTGGGGCCTCCCAGAAAGGCTTGGCTCCTGGTCCTCCAGCAGAATAATTCCATCCCTCGGAGTTGAGAACCATCTGGAGTGGAGGCTCCCAGTGGGGAAGATGGAAAATCCAGCGTCGAAGTCAGGCTGGGCTAAAGACAGAATGCCCTCAGAGTTCACATTCCAGTGAGGTCCTGAAGGTCTCTGCCTGAGCTGGGGTTGTGGACCAGAAATGGGGCTTCCTGAGACTCCTCTTTGTACTCAGGGCAGAGGGCTGAGCATCTCAAGTGCTTTACCATCCAGAATGCCAGGAATCTATCCTAGAATTTGTATTCAGATGGAAACCCTACTTTGCACTGCTTTTCATTTTTGGCCTTGAATCAAAAGGAAAGTCATTCTAAATGAAGAATGTACTTAATGACCTTTCCCAAATGGAAGGCAAGATGCCCATAGCCCACAATGTTAGTCTAAATCGATTCCTTTCCTAGCATGAAAAACAATAACTTCCCAGAAAGGGGAATGCCAGAGGGGAACCTGAAGGGCTCTGGGGGTACTTTAGACACTCAGTAGTTGATTGTTTCCAAAGGTAAATGGTACTTTTACCTTGCTGGCTTCTGAGCAATTTGTGGGGTTATGTGTACCAGGCTTCAACAAAACACGATTGTGAGGCTGAGCACCAAGTGCTTTGTGTGAAGGGCAGATCTGTGTTGGTGTGTGATGTGCAACCACGTATGGACAGATGCCTGCTGTTTGGAAAGAATTGCAGGGCAATTAAAAGACTTTTTGAGAGTTGGCAATATTGTTAATTCCTTTGCCATTTTATATGAGCGGGAGGATTAATTAGTGTTGGCTTTATGGAGTTATATCTACATGCATATGTTTTGGGTTAGATATTTCTTTTTACTAGATTAGTCAGACTTGTTCCCAACTGTGCAGGCCACCTCATGGGATTCATTTGTGCTTGCCTGAATGCTTCTTGTTTGCTGGAGTGTGTTATCCAGGACTGACACCAGAACCATTTACAGCGAGGCTGATTCTGTCCTCACAATATTACTTTTAAGGAAGAAATCAAGAAAAAATGGGTAGGGATTCAGAATACAAGGGCAGACTCGGTCACAGAATTTCTTTTTTGTCAATTTCTGCAAATGACTTTTTAAAACAGTCTTATTTTCCCAACTGTATTTCTTTGATATTTCTTTGTTTTCTTACTTTTATAGAAGACAAAAAGAGACAGAACTCTTTGCAGTAGGGGCATCTTTTTAATGAAGCTCAGAATAGCCCTCCAGAATCATTTACCCAGACTTCTTCAGTGTTCAAACATGAGCCTGTGAGGCTCCCAGTTCCTCCTTCTCTCAATTAAACCATAATTAGCAGAATAGTTCTTAGACACTTTGGTGACCTTGGAAATGCAAGATATTCCAGAAATAGATGTATTCCTGATTCTCTTATTGCACATGGTAATGGGGGGTGGTTTGTCTTATTCATTTCCCAGCATTGGTTCTAGCACATGGGGGTGTATAGTCAATGAATAAATGTTTGGCCCAGTGCTTGGGCCATCATCTGGGGCAGGAGTTCTCCATGTAGCTTGTGTGAAGTTTACAGAGATGGACTGTTAGCAGAGTCATTCTAGGCTCCAGCATCCTGAGTTAGGAGTCAGTAGATAAGAGGGAGGGTCCAGGAATCTGTATTGTTAACAGATGCCCCGATGCATATGGATACACATGCCCTTTGGACCTCACACCCTGTGGGGAAAACTGCTCTGGGGAAGATGGCATTTTAGAACTTTAGAGGAAAAGTTTCTCCCACCCAGCTTAGGCTCCTTCCCATTTTGGTTCATGCCCAGGTTCTTCTCTGAGGATCCCTCGTGATGACTCCCTCTTTCTTGTGTTGTTGCTTGGGCAATGTCTCCAGGTGCCACTCCCTACCTGTCTTCCGCTTTCAGACCACTGTGGAGTCTACTTTGCTCCAGATCAGATTCCTGCTGTTCCTCTGGAGCCACCTGAGACTAGCATGACTGGATGAGACCCTTTGGTTTTGCTCTGGAGTTGCACACAATTACTGCGTGACCAGGGTGCCTGGTTTAGGTGAGCTTTCCAGGCAGCTGTGCTGTGTGTTTGACACAAGACACTGAGTGCGGTTCATTATGTGAGCTTAGGTGTGTGAATGAGATGATATGTCTAAACTTTGCATGGTGCAGGATTCAGAACATAGGCTCCCTCAGGCGATGGAAACCCCTTGAAGGCTAGAACTAGGTCTGATTTCGAAGAGCCCCTGAACTAAACTAGACCCGGGATAGTTAATTTTACCTGTCATCTTGACACATAACATTGGTTCACTGGGTGCCCAGATGTTTGGTGAAACAATATCCTGGGTGTGTCTGTGAGGGTACTTCCAGAAGGGAATAGAATGTATGATAGGATAGCTTGCTCTCCCCAGTGTGAGTGGCCCTTATATAATCCATTGAGGGCCTAAATAGAACAAAAAGGTAGAGGAAGGGAGACTTCACCTCTGTCTGCTTAAGATGGGACATCTGTCTTTTCTTGTCCTCATTCCAAGATTTATATCGTTGACTCTGTGGCTCTCAGGCCTTTGAACTTGGACCAGAGTTACGTCACTGACTTTACTGGGTCTCCAGCTTAAAGATGGCCGATAGTGGGACTTCTTCACCTCTATCATGACATGAACCAACACCTTATAGTAATTCTCTTTATATCCCACTGGTTGTGTTTCTCTGGAGAACCTTGACTAATATAAGGCCTCCCGAGAACTGGAGCTAGAGCTGGCATTCACCTGAACATGAGATACCAGTCTAGTATACTCACACAATAAACTAAATAGCAAATAAAATAACTAAATAGCAAAACCCCAGGGATGTATCAGGTGGGCAGTTTTTAGCAACAGCTAAACACTGAAGGGGGCATTGACAAAGTGATATAGGAGGTAACTATGCACAAGGGCCTTCCGAGCAGACCTGGTCAGTAGCACATGGCAGGAAAACGTCTTCACATTCAGAAACTGGGAATACTTAACACCACCCCTCCTCATCCTCTCCTCACTGCTGAAGGAGCAGAGAAAACATTCTGGAGCAGGCAGATTTTGTTGTCTGCATTAAATAAGAATTATACTTCTACAATAGCATAAATGTGTGCAGTAGCTAACAAAGAAGAGAGGGACGGCTGTCTGATAAGAAGCTGTATTAGTTGAGGGCTGCTGAAACAGTACCACAAGCTGGGTGGCTCACACAATAGGAACTTGCTGTCTTGCAGTGCTGGAGGGTGGAAATTTGAATCGAGGTGTCAACATGGTTGGTTCCTTCTGAAGGTTGTGAGAAAGAGTCTGTTCCAGCTGGGCATGGTGGCTCAGGCCTGTAATCCCAGCACTTTGGGAGGCCAAGATGGGTGGATCACCTGAGATCAGGAGTTCGAGACCAGCTTGGCCAACATGGTGAAACCCTGTCTCTGCTAAAATTTAAAAAAAATGACGGGGTGTGGTGGGGCACGCCTGAAATCCCAGCTACTCACTTGAACCCGAGAGTCGGAGGTTGCAGTGAGCCAAGATCACGCCACTGCACTCCAGCCTGGCCAACACAGTTGGACTCTATCTCAAAAAAAAAAGTCTGTTCCATGCCCGCCCCCATCTTCTGGTGGTTTGCTGGCAGTCTTTGGCACATAGGAATGTCACCTTGATCTCTGCCTTTTGTCACTTAGTATTCTCCCTGTGTGTATATCTGTGCCCAAATTTCCCGCTATTATAAAGATACCAGTCACAGTGGATTAGAGGCCCTCCCTATTCCAGTATGACCTCATCATAAATAATTACATCTGCCATGACCTTATTCCCAAATAAGGGCACATTTTGAGGAGCTGAGGGCTAGGACTTCAACATATGAGTTTGCTTGCTTGTTTATTTAGAGATGGGATCTTGCTAAGTTGACCAGACTGGTCTCAAACTCCTGGTCTCAAGAGATCCTCCCATCTCAGTCTCCCAACGTGGTGGGATTACAGGTGCGAGCCACTGCATCTGGCCAAACTTCAACATATGAGTTTTTGAGGGACATGATTCAACCCATAACAGTGTCAACCCATAACAGCAGTCAACAGTGTCTGCCACATGAGGTAAAGCAACATGGTTAACTATACCATGACAATCTCAGCTGTTCTACTTTCTTATTTGCATGTATTGTTTAATTCAGTCTAAAGATAACTTGTGCTCTTTAAATGTTAGATGATGATAATAATGATAAAATCAATTGGAAAAGGATAAGGTCTAGGCACTTCAGAGAACATAAAAAAGTAAAAATATCATTACTGTCATTATCATCATCAGTCCATCCATTTTTGTATCTACCTACTTCCTTGCTATAATAGCCGTATAAAAGAAACCCACAGCCACTCGACTGGCAAATAATATTAAAGCCCTCAGATAGAAATCTAAGAAGCAATAACACTGTGTAGTTACTAAACTCCACACTCATGAGAATTGTTAAGTAACTCTAATCATTTATGAAATTTAGTCTACTGGAGTCATAAAATTGATTTTTCAAACATTTATATTCATTATTTAAACACTTGTTCCCAGACTCGGCCATAGAGAACACATAGAAAAGTCAGTTTATTCAGTTCAGACATTTTGGGACTATGTATAGGTCAAAATTTATAAATATTTTAAATACCTTTTTAGAGCTATAAAGTTATTATGTAACATTCTCTTAAAGTAGCTGAATCTATTTACTCCAACTTTTTATTTCAATGGAAAGCATACGTCAAAGAAAATAAGAGCATGACACTTTCTACTTAAAATCTTTTTTTAAAAAGCTCATTGAGACATCAAAGACAATAAAGAACCTTGAAATAGAATTATTTTTAACTTTTAAACATAATTTTTCATTCCTTGCTGCTGTTCCCTGGATCTTTCTGATGAGTGCTCATCAGTGGGGCAGACGGGTGCCAATCTGTGTTGGCAGTTTGTGGGAAGGAGGCACCTGACTTGTGGACCGTGTCTGACCCAGTAGGAGAAGATGCAGGCCGGGCATGGTGACTCATGCACTCAATCCCAGCACTCTGGGAGGCTAAGGTGGGCAAATTGCTTGAGTCCAGGAGTTTGAGGCTATCCTGGATGACATGGTAAAACCTTGTCTCTATAAAAAACCCAAAAATTAGCCAAGTGTGGTGGTACACACCTGTTGTCCCTGCTACTTGGGAGGCTGAGGCAGGAGGATGGCTTGAGCTTGGGAGGTGGAGGCTGCAGTGAGCTGCAGTGCCACTGCACTCCAGAGCAAGACCCTGTCTCAAAAAAAAAAAAAAAAAAAGATGTGTGGTGTGGGCTTGGAGGAGGCTGGCTTCACTGAGTCACGTGCTATGTGTATGGGAAAAGACTCTACACAGGAATGGCTGTGCCCCCCACAAGAATTTGGAAGGGGCTGAGATTCATCTGAAGCTGCTCCATCTTGTGTGTGGCTTTTTCTTTCCTTTTCCTTTTCCTTTCCCCTTCCCCTTTCCTTTGAGATTCATCTGAAGCTGCTCTATCCTGTGTATGACCTGCCTTCCTTTTATCCTTCTTTCTTTTCATTCTCTTTCTCTCTTGAGTTTCACTCGTCACCCAGGCTGGAGTGCAATGGCACGATCTCGGCTCACTGCAACCTTCGCCTCCTGGGTTCAAGCAATTCTCCTGCCTCAGCCTCCCAAGTAGCTGAGATTACAGGCATGTGCCACCACGCCTGGCTAATTTTGTATTTTCAGTAGGACGCAGTTTCACCATGTTGGCCAGGCTGGTCTTGAACTCTTGACCTCAGGTGATCCAGCCACCTCAGCCTCACAAAGTGCTGGGATTACAAGCATGAGCCACCATGCCTGGTCCTGCATGGTCTTTCTCTTTCTCCCGTGATGTTATGCAAAAAAGGTCTCTGTCTGGTGAAGATGTCCTAGGTGACTGCCATGCCAGGGCCACCACTTCTTTGGGCCATAGAAGAAGTATCCATGCCAAGAAAGGGTCTAGGCCTTGGAAAAGATCTTTTCCTCATGCCCTCACACAGCAAGGGCAGACCAGCAGGACTCTTTTCATGGGATATACCTGGGGACCTCTTCTGAACTGCAGAGCCTGGAAAATTTGTACCAAGCTTGTTCCTTCCTAGCAGCCCTGCCCTTTGGTAAACTTCAATGTCACCAGCTGCTTTATTTGCTCCTGCTTTATTTACGCCTCTCTCATCTGCTCTACCAGCCGCACAAACATGGGGCACCCACTAGAGTGTTGCTATGTCTTTTTTAAGTGGAATTCACATAACATACCATTAACCATTTTTAAGTTTACAATTCAGAGGCATTTATACATTCACAATTTACGTGAATATACATCACCTTTACCTACTTGCAAAACATTTTCATCACCCCAAACATGAACTCCACACCCATTAAACAGTCCCTCCCGCTTTGCCTCCGCCTGCCCTAGCTCCTGGCAACCAGTGGTGCAGTTTCTGTCTCTAGGGTTTTACCTCTTCTGGATATTTCATATAAGTGGAATCATATAATTTATGGCTTTTAATGTTTGGTTTCTTAAAGTTACCAGGATTTGTTTTCAAGGTTCATCTATGTTGTAGCATGGGTCAGGACTTCATTCATTTTCATGGAAGAATAATATTCCATCGGATGGATGTACCATTTTTTGTTTACCCGTTCATTGATGAACATTTTGGTGTATTGCTATTGCTGTGCCCTCTGTTTCCGTTGTTTACTTCCTTTTTTGGGCAGAGAACCCTAGGCTAAAATCGTTGACCATGGACTCTTGGGCCTCTTGAAAAGGTGACATACACAGTGTGTAGACTCTGGGGGACTGAGCTTTACTATTCCAGAAAGTGTTCGTTCGTCCCTCTCTTTCTGAAAGGACTTTCTGACTTGATCAGCCACCAGTTGAGGACTAACAGCCCTTCCTGCAAGGGTGTTCTTCCTGAAGTGGGTAGCACTTGCGCTTTACATGGAAAGAGCTGATTTCATCTTCCTCTCCTGGGAACTCAGCATCACTCTTGCAGGTTGTCTTTCCTGTCTCACAAGCTGGCTTTTTGCTTATTTTTATTGCTCTCACATTTCTCCAAAGACTCATAACTTCTCATACTCCAAGCACAGAGCTAGGGCTTGGAGGTTGTGATATAAACCCAGCAAGTGGCTAGCTCTTTTCAGTGTTTATGTTTTCCCCACTTGAAAGTGGGGCCTGTGGCAATGTTAAGTTGTCTTGCAGTTTCAGAAATGCCAAGTGCTAAAAACATTATGTGCTTAATGGAAGGCCTAGGTGAGTGTGATTTTAAGAAACCTCAGCTATCAGGCTCCTCGTGGCTAATGGCGATACCAGGTTACCAGGGTGCCCATTGGTATTATAGCCCATAGCTGCCCAAGAATTATCCTCTGTCAGTTGTATCAAGTATGTCCCTATAAGCTCTACCATGTACCTCCAGTCCTAGGGCTAGAGCTGGTTTTGGCTTACTTTCTTCATTGAGACAGTTTAGGTTCACCCAGAGGTGACTCAACACTTGTAAAATCCCCAGTCTGTTGGCATGATTAAGTGATAGCTCATATATATATATATATGGTCTTATGTTTATGTCTTTATATATATATACAAATGTATATGTATATATGTATATGTATATGGGGTCTTACTCTGTCACCTAGTCTGGAGTGCAGTGGCACGATCATCTTGGCTTACTGGAACCTCCACCTCCCAAGTTCAAGCGATTCTGCTGCCTCAGACGCCAGAGCAGCTGGGATTACAGGTGTGCCCACACTGACCTCAAGTGATATGCCCGCCTCAACCTCCCAAAGTTCTGGAATTATAGGAGTAAGTCACCGTGCCTGGCTGACAGCTCTTTAAATGTGCAGAGTGTTCTCTACCATGAAGCCCAGGTGGGCCCTTATGACATAGGGGGAAACAACTTCTAGCTGCACTTGAGCTTGGGAGATGGAGGCTGCATCTTGGGGGGCCTTGCTGAGCCCTTGTAGCCCACACCACTGATGCCTCCTTTAGTTTGTACTTTTAAATTACAAGAGTGAGAGGATCACATCACAAACCCAAAGATTTCAGTTCTATTCTGGATGAAAGAAAAATGTATCCTAGCCCTCCCCACAAATGCGTGCCTAATGAGTTAGAAACAAAAACCCATCAAATTTTCCTGTCACTGTGAGGCTTGATTCACCTGTTTATTCAGGCTTTTCCTGGAGTTGGAGTGACTGACAGGTTGCGTGTGATGGAAGGGCCTCCTGGAGACCCATGAATGACATCTGGGCCACTGTGTTTTAGGACAATGTTCATTAGGTCAGAGCTGTGGACGGGGAGGAATGTTTTTCATTACAAGGCTTGGTGCAGCTTTGCGAGAAAAGGAATCTAGGGAAGGCTTCCAACACCCAAATTACGCTGCAGGCACAGGACCAATGGTGGCACCTTCTCTTCTCCACTCCCTCCTGCCTGACCCTCCCCTGTCAGCACTGTCTCAATTTACTTATAATCAAGACCAAGCAG
Organism: Piliocolobus tephrosceles; assembly: GCF_002776525.5. Taxonomy (NCBI): domain Eukaryota; kingdom Metazoa; phylum Chordata; class Mammalia; order Primates; family Cercopithecidae; genus Piliocolobus; species Piliocolobus tephrosceles. The sequence goes on along the minus strand of NC_045439.1, from coordinate 51,679,341 downwards.
AAGTTCTCCCCTAGCACCTCCCTCCACGTCATTACACAAGCACCTTCCAGAAAGAACACAAGGGCCAGCTCTGAGAATTCCAGGGTAATCCGCTTCATGACCTGCCTCGTGACCCGCAGTGGAAGGAATCTGGGCCTTGTGCCAACAGGCTGATGCCACGAAGGTTAACTAGTTTTAAAAACAGGGTGGAGAATCCCATCAATAAATAAGAGGAAGTAAGATTTGGGACTTCTTCTGCAGCCTGATCAAATAGGGAGTTTTATCAGGGGAAATTCTGCACCCATATGGGGGCTCATCCTGGGTCCTCAGTACTCACACTGCCGTCTCCTCCTACTCTCTCCTGCCATGTGCCTGTCTCCTGGGAACAGTCAGCCCAGTCTTGTCCAACAAGCTCACACCTCCATGGTCTATTCTGGATAAATGCAATCAGTGAGGCATGTTTCTCTCTGAAATGGGACCTGAGGCTTGAGGTCCTTAGGTTTGGCCTGAAAGGAGACGGGGGAGGTGGGAGAGCCCCAGACCCAGGGAGTCTCTCCCTGCCTGCTGCAGGCCCTTGGCTGGGCACATTATGCAGGCTGACTTGATGTGTATCCTCCCTGTGATCCTATAAAGTACAAATGACTATATTCCAGATGAAGAAACATGGTCTCAGAGAAGTTAAGTTTATTTATTTTCCTCCTTGCTGTTCTTGAAAGATCTGAGGTATTTAACAAAAATGCTTAAAGGAAAACATTCAAAAGGAAAACATTACAAGCTTGATAGGAGAGGAAAGATGAAGGCAATGCTTGGAAGGAGCGATAAGCCACCCAGAAATGTACACCATGCTGGGCTGGTTGAGTGGTCAGAGGTGGCCACACATTTGGCTCGGAGTTTCCTAGAAGCCAAAACAGAAGGAACACAATTTATGTTTAGAAAAGTGAAGCAACTGATCCAGGTAGTAGAGTAGCCAGGATTTGAACCCAGGTTTATCCGATGCCAGAACTCATTCATTCCCTCATTTGTAAGGTGGGACTTGTGTTGTGGTCTTCAATGGAGGCTAAGGTCCAAGTCACAAGAAGTCCAAGGCACAAGAAGCTCAACTGCAAGTCCTGCCACACAGTGACGACAGCCACCAATGTGCTGTCAAGATTTGGATCAAACACTCCATGCCAGGCTCATCAAGCAGCTAGATGGGGCCTGCCTGCCACACATTCCCCTCCCAGTTGTCCCTCCCTAGCCCGTATGGATCCTCCTAGCACCCAGGCCATGTGTGTGGTGAGGGGCTGACATCTTATCAGGGGAGAGGGGATGATTTCCCTTCTTGGATGCCACATGTAAAGACTGGGGAACCATATGAAGGGAAACTAGTTGGCTGGAGGTTTGCTGAGCTGTAGAACCCACAGGCTCACCCTATGCTGTCACCAAAATTCAGCATGATGAGAGAGCTCTTGGACAGGTCAACCTGGGCCCCTGGAGGGCGAGGGAACATGGATGTAAAGACTGGTACCCACACAGGCCTATAGAGTTCTGAAGGCAGAGGCCCACTGGAGTTGTTGGTACCAGTCAGACTTGATGGGATTGTGGGGCAGTGTCTCTGGGAAGAGGAGAGGGCAGCTCCAACCCTATCACGTTCTCCACAGCCCTTGGAGGGCAGGAAAAGTATCTCAGAAGGTCGTTGTCTTCTTGGCTCATTCTTAGAAGAGTTACCTGGGCAGGTAAAAACAAAAACCAGAACCCCAAAATCCTTTAAGGTAGAGACTTTGAACAAATTGTTGAAATCTATTAAGTCCTCAGTTTGTTCATCTATGAAATGGGCATAGGACCCTCTCCTCCACCCTGTTAAATTTTGTGAGGCTTCAGTGAAACTGGTATAGTATGTGTCTCATGGGCCTGACTCACATAGGTCCCTCGAAACATGGTTGTGGAATCTGGTTTCATGTTTCATGTAATCTTTCTTTGTTTTCTTCTTCTTCTTCTTCTTCTTTTTTTTTTTTTTTGAGTCTGTTCTGTCCTGAGGAATCCCCAGGATATACCATTCTTGTGAATTGTAGTCCTGTCTTCTTACTTGTATTGCATTAAAATCTGGATAATTTTAAAAACAGATTCCAGAGCCCACTCAAGTTGCTTCTGTCTCCATCTGCCAGAGGGGAACACTAGAATCAGAAGGTTAAACGTTCCCCAGGTGATTCTGTAGTGAAGCATGAGTACTTCTGCCTCTGGCTACGCTTGGAAATCCTGAGTGGAGTGTAGGTGTTATCTACCCCTTGTTCAGATAGCACTCCTCTGCTTCTATAAAATGTGTGAAATTCCCATAACGCTCTCACCTTGGCCTGAAAAGCAAAGTTATTTCAAAAGAGTGCAGAGAACCATCGTTAACTGCGAATATTCCAGCTCTGGATGGCTTATTGGGTCAGCTCATCAACTTTAGATGTCCCTGAAGGAGCAGGGCTTCTAGATAGATGCCCTTTGATGAACGAGTAGGTAAGAATGATTTCAAGCCATAGAATCTTGCTTGGGCAGCCAGTGAGAGATGGTACCTTGAAGAAGGAAGAAAGGGGAATAGAAAAGGAAGCCAATCTCTCTCGTTTAGTTAGCCTTTGTATCATCAATATTTTCTTCACTTTTTATTTAGAAATAATTTTGTTCTGTAAAGTAAATAGATTTAAAAAATTCTGGCATATAAAAAAGTTTTAAAAATAGTACAAGGACTTCCTTATGTATGTTGCTCAGCTTCTTCAAATATTAACCTCTCAGAAACCAATTCTGTGATCAAAGCCAGAAAACTAACATTGATAGGAAAGAACTTTACAATGAGAATTACAAACTATTGCTCAAAGAAATCAGAGGTGATTCAAACAAATGGAAAAACATCCCATGCTCATGGATAGGAAGAGTCCAGTATCATTAAAGTGGCCATACTTCCCAAAGCAATTTACCAGTTCAATGCTATTCCTATCAAACTACTAACGACATTCTTCACAGAACTGGAAAGAAAACTATTTTAAAATTCATATGGAACCAAAAAACTCGAATAGCCAAGGCAATCCTAAGTAAAAAAAACAAAAACAAAAAACAAAAACAAAGCTGGAGACATCACATTACTCAACTTCAAACGATACTACAGGGCTACAGTAACTGAAACAGCATGATACTGGTACCAAAACAGTTACATAGACCGATGGAACAGAACAGAGAACCCAGAAATAATGCCACACATCTATGACCATCTGATCTTTGACAAAACTGACAAAAACAAGCAATGGGGAAAAGGCTGTCTATTCAATAAATGGTGGAAGGATAGCCAGCTAGCCATATGTGGAAGATCAAAACTGGATCCCTTCCTTATACCATATACAAAAATCTACTCAAGATGAGTTAAAGACTTAAATGTAAAACCGCAAACTATAAAAATTCTGGAAGTCAACCTAAGCAATACCATCCTAGATATAGGAATGGACAAAGATTTTGTGACGACATCAAAAGCAAAAATTGACAAATGGGATGTAATTAAACTTAATAGCTTCTGCACAGCAAAGGAAACTATCAACAGAGTAAACAGCCTACAGAATGGGAGAAAATGTTTGCAAACTACCTATCTTACAAAAGTCTAATATCCAGAAACTATAAGGAACTTAAAAACAAATTTACAAGAGAAAAACAACCCCATTAAAAACTGGGCAAAGGACAGGAACAGATACTTTTCAAAAGAAGACACATATGCTGTCAACAAGCATATGAGAAAAGCTCAATATCACTGATCATTAGAAAAATGCAAATCACAAAGAGATACCATCTCACACCAATCAGAATGGCTATTATCAAAAAGTCAAAAAATAACATGCTGGCAAAGTTGCAGAGAAAAAGGAACACTTAGACATGTGGTAGGAGTGTAAACTAGTTCAACCATTGTGGAAAGCAGTATGATGATTCCTCAAAGAGCTAAAAACAGAACTACCATTTGACCCAGCAATCCCATTACTAGGTATATACCCAGGGAAATATAAATCCTTCCACCATAAAGACATGTGCATGCATATGTTCACTGCAGCACTATTCACAATAGCAAAGATATGGAATCAACATAAATGCCCATCAATGACAGATTGGGTAAATATGGTACATATACACCATGTAATACTACACAGCCAGAAAAAATGAGGTCATGTGTTTTGCAGGAACATGGATGGAGCTGGAGGCCATTGTCCTTAGCAAACTAACACAGGAGCAGTAAGCCAGATACCATGTGTTCTCACTTCTAAGTGGGAGCTAAATGATGAGAACTCATGAACGCAAAGAAGGGAACAACAGACACTGGGCTCTACTTAAGGTTGGAGAGGAGCAGAAAAAAATAACTATTGGGTACTAGGCTTAGTACCAAGGTGATGAAATAATCTGTACAACAAATGCCTGTGACATGAGTTTACCTGTATGACAAACCTGCACATGTACCCCCAAACCTAAAATAAAAGTAAAAAACCCAGCTCAGTGATCACAACCAGAAAATTAACATTAATATGAAACAAATTACAGATTAATTCTGTGGAATTCAATTTGATTTCAAATTAAATCATTCAAATTTCTTAAGTTATTCCACAGATATCCTTTTTGCTGGTCCAGGATCCCATCCAGGATCCCATATTACATTTAGTTGCCGTATTTTTTCCCCAGCATCCTTTAACCTGGAACAGTCCCTCTGTGTTTTTTTTATGATTGATGCTTTTGAAGAGTATTAGCTGGCTGTTTTATAGGATGAATGCCAGTTTGGGTTTGTCTGATGTCTCCTCCTGATTCAATTCAGGTCATTCATTTTTGGCAGGAATATCACAAGAGATGATGATGTTCCCTGCTAAGGGCATTACAGGAGGTGGCACAAGACTAAACATTTGCATTTTTAGAAGAACACCTTAGAAGGGCATATACTTACTTTTACAATGAGTACACAGTTTTTAGCAATAATGAAGAACCTGCTCTATAAGCTCTCCTTCTCTGCCCTCCTGCACCACATCTTAACCTTATTGCTCAGCCTTTCCTTCCACATGCTTCCTTCGCTAAGCGTGTCTGCCTGGAATGTAAGGACTCCTCGTACAGGAGCGAAGTACTTTGGGAAAGATTTGTACAATTGCTCATGAAAAGAAGGCCAAAGAGTAATAAAAATGTAGTGATTGCCTCTAGTTAAGCACAATTTTTTTTTTGGAAAGAAAATTGGATGTAATAAAAGTTGAATGTGGTTGAAGAAACAAAGACATTTATGCATCTGTGTGTGTGCAAGATTTGCCAATAAGGGAAAAACTTAAAGTGCAGAAAATATAGTTGTTAGTACAAAATTAGCTCATGTTTCAAGTGGGTAGGAGTGAAATACTTCAAAATAGTACGGAAACAGAGGAGCTGAATGGAACTGTGAATGAAAAAGTAAGAGCCACGAGATTTTTGCCTGCCTGCACAGTTAGAGGTCACATAATTTTAGGATAAACTTTGCCAGAGTGACAGCATCCAGAATGTGCTTGTGTTGCATGGGTGGGTTGTTTGCCTCACTTGGGTCCTTTAGGAATAGATTAAAAGCTTTATCATACGAAAAGTATTAAGGGCATCAAAGATGAACTTCAATTTTGTCCATTTGATGATGTTGGCTGAGGTCAAGAAAAAAAATAACCAGAGAATAAGAGGGCTTTATTCTTAGAGTTTAATGCCAATGACCTTATTTTTGGAGAAAATCATATTGTACTCAATTTAAAACAGGAAAACAAAAAAGGACAAAATACACAGAAAAAAGAAAATACACAGAAAAACATTTCCTGGATCAAACACTTAAACATTTTGGCGTCCTTTAAGATCTCTTTTTATCCATATACCCACAGAGAGAGGTTTGCCATCTTGTAATGAGACTGCACATGCTGGTTTCTATCCTGCTCTCGTTTTAGTCCTTCTTTTTTTCTGCTTAAAAGTAACAACTGCTTATTGTAAAGAAAAAAAAAATCAAACATTTTAGATCATATGTTTCATCCAAACATATGATGCAGAATATGAAAATTTCCCCTTGTGATAAACATTTAAATAGTATGATGTATTTTATTTGATTTTCTGTATGCTGTCTTGGAGCTTAGTTTTTTCATGTAATATATCTTAGGCCTAATACCTTTCTAATGGATGTAGAGTGGGTCACTTGACCTTTTCGGCATTGGAAGTTTCTTTGGAATGTGGTGTTTCTTTGGAATGTGCATCGATCACCTGCCTCTTAAGAGTTTCTCTAATTTCTTATTCTATATTTTGGGGACATCTGTCTCCATTGGCTACCTCATCTCTGTTGACTCTGATGCCTGGAGAGGCCAGAGAACAAACGTAAATGATGAAAAGGGAGTGTGACACAGTAGGGAGGGACATGGACTCTGGTGGGCTGAGAAGCTGGCCTCCTCTGGAAGTATTAAAATCTAATTCCACCTCCTCCTCCTCCAGAACTCTGCTGGAACTCTCAGCAGTCTTCCTGTGTGCAACCCAGGTTCCACTCCTTGTTGTCTCCAGCCTGGGTTAAAGCGAGAATTTTTTTCTCTTTTTTTCTGGGATGGAATCTCACTCTGTCACCCAGGCTGGAGGGCAATGGCGTGATCTCAGCTCACTGCAACCTCCGTCTCCCTGGTTCAAGCGATTCTCCTGCCTCAGCCTCCTGAGTAGCTGGGACTATAGTCGCATGCTGCCACGCCTGGCTAATTTTTTGTATTTGTTTTTAGTAGAGGTGGGGTTTCACTGTGTTAGTCAGGATGGTCTCAATCTCCTGACCTCATGCTTCACCCGCCTAGGCCTCCCAAAGTGCTGGGATTGCAGGCATGAGCCACCATGCCTGGCCTAAAGTGATTATTTCTTAAATGCATTACCCATGGTAGCCCCAGTCCATCCATGACAGAGAGACTTTCCTGAAATACAGATTGGAAGCTGCTATTTTCTCTACCAAATTGTACCAGGGCTTTCCATTCTCTATGCTGGTGACTGGCTTCCAGTATGCAGACATACACATTAGGCAGTGTGCAAGAGGTGGACAGGAGAGAAATTTTGGAACTATGTATATTCCGATGTTAAAAAAGCTGGAGGTCGGGTGCAGTGACTCACACCTGCAGTCCCAGCACTTTGGGAGGCTGAGGCAGAAGGGTTGTTTGAGCTCAGGAGTTCCAGACCAGCCTGGGCAACATAGCTATACCTCATCTCCACTAAAGATAAATCAGCTGAGCATGGTGGCCTATGCCAGTATATCCAGCTACTTTGCAGGCTGAAGTGAGAGGACTGCTTGAGCCCAGAAGGTCAGACCTGCAGTGAGCTGTTGCACTCCAGCTTAGGTGACAGAGCACAGCCTGCAGAGGAGCCAAAGCTTCCCCAAAGTGCAAAAAAGGTGCCAGTGGAATTCATCCTAATGCCGCAATGGACATGAGCCCAGGGATGAGGTTTTAGTATCTAGTTTTAACTAAACTCTAGTAAAATGGACAAGGGGCTTAAAAATTGCTTCAAGGGCTGCAGAAGATACTAGTGTTGAAGTGCAAACAAACAAGAAGCTAAGTCTGGTTCAAGCGCTTGGTCAGCTGCTTTGTGAGGTGACAGCAGTGACAATCTATGGAGCCCTGCCAAGCAGTTGGCTAAACAAATTCAAAGTTATCAAGAAGACTGTTTGAAATGCAAATGTTAAATAGAAGTTTTGCTAGGTAAATGTACATTGTGCTTTGAGGATGTGCCTCTGCCAGTATGAGGCCATCACAATCAGCAAGGCATTTAAAGATTATAAGCTCTTCCTTTTAAGTTTATATGTATTTTTATCTTTCATAAGATAGTATGACACATTAATGTAGTGAATCAGATATATAATTTCTAAGTAAATAAACACAAATACCTATATTAGGGTTATGTGCTTAGAGCTTTTTTTTAAATGAATGGAGTGTGTGACCACAAGTTTGGAAAACAGTGGTCTACAGAGCCAGGTTCATGCTCCTTAGCACTGTATGTCAGGCCGGTAGTCACAGCGCCTAACCCTTTTAACCTCGCCTCCACTCTGTCTCTCTCCGTGGACAAAATCTACGGCTTATGTGTCCTGTTATGGCTTGACTGTATCCCCCAAAAAGTACGTGTTGGAAACTTAACTGCCAATGCAGCAGTGTTGGGTGGTGGGGCCTAATGAGATGTGATTCGGCCATGAAGGCTGGGTGAATAGGTAAATGCCATTGTCACAGGAGTGGATTCATTACTGTGGGAGTGGGTTTGTAATAAAACAAGGAGTTTGGCTCCTTTTCCTGATAACTTCTACCATGTTTTGAGCCAGAAAGGCCCCTGCCAGAAGGCAGCCCCTTGTTCTTGGCCTTTCCAGCCTCTAGCATTGTGAGAAATAAATACCTGTTCATTATAAATTACCCAGTCTGGGCTGGGCGCGGTGGCTCACACCTGTAATCCCAGCACTTTGGGAGGCTGAGGTGGGTGGATCAGGAGGTCAGGAGATCGAGATCATCCTGGTTAAGATGGTGAAACCCCATCTCTACTAAAAATACCAAAAAAAGTAGCCAGTTGTGGTGGCGTGCACCTGTAGTCCCAGCTACTCGGGAGGCTGAGGCATGAGAATGGCATGAACCCAGGAGGCGGAGCTTGCAGTGTGCTGAGATGACACTACTGCACTCGAGCCTGGGCGACAGAGCAAGACTCCGTCTCAAAAAAAAAAAATAATAATAATAAATAATAAATAATAAATAAATAAATAACCCAGTCTGTTGTAGTCTGTCGTAACAGCACAAAACAGACTAAAGCAAATTTGCACACTGGGTTCCTTGGCTTCAGTTGTTTTCTCTGCCTGTCAGAGCTCATTCTCCTTGCCCAGTCTCCTCCTTTTTGTAACCTTTCTCTCCTCTCCAAGGTGGGATCAAACACCACCTCCCCTGAGTCTGTCCTTATTCTCAGTCACTCTTTCATTCCTGTCTGCTCTTGCTCACATGGTTTCTCACACCTCTGTTCAGCTTCTACGCTTGGGCAGGTGTTGCTGGCTTGTGTGTGTGTGTGCGCGTGTGCATCTGTGGTGACCCTGTGCTAGGTGACTGGAAGCTCCCTGAGGAGGAGCCTGTGACTATTGCTCATTCTTCGTCACCCCCCCCTTCCCTTCTCTACTCCAACAAGACACTTATCCATTCAATGCATTTTTTACAGAATTGACTTTTTTTTTTAATGTTCTCATATTAATGACCTTTTATACTAGAGCACAGTCTACATTTCCTGTACAAAGAATGAGGATCATGAGTAATTGAGGAAATGATGAAATCCAGCCGTTCTGACACTGTTCCTTATCTAGGATCTCTCGCTTTCTCCCCAAAGCCTCTTATTAGGGAAGTTTTTACAGTGATTGAACATGGCGAAAGAGCAGAGGACAAATCTCAGAAGGACAATGAGATAAAAATGGAAGATTTTCCTTCTGGTTCTTTCGTTACAAAAGCCTTGTTTTAAAAACAAATTTCTCTACCTGCCAATAGCAGAAGTCACTTCCTTGGCTAGAGAAGCATTTTCTTTTCCTTTTTCAGTTCTCTAAAACTTATGTTGTATCCATTTTTAGGCAAACAAAAACTTTTTTTTAAACCTAGGTATAAATAAGTTATAAATGTTAAATGCAAAAGAAGGGAGCTTTTATAGTCAGTATTACCTATGTTGGTACTAACCTCGGAAAGGGCTACTGAAGGGAGCCATACATGGCAAGATGCTGCCAGTTCTGTGCCTTTCTTGTTTGCCCGCTGCATTACTTTGGAGAGCTGCCTCGAATGACCTTTATTGTTTACGGTTGAGCTGCACATGTAACAGTGAAGAGAAATCTAACATAGTTGACTCCATCTTGCTTCTAACCTCACAAGCTAACTGCCTTTTCTCATTTCTGCATGCAGACCAAGTTAACTATGGTAGAAATTTAGTTTATAGTTTAATTTAAAGCAAAGATGATAACAGTCCCTTCCCAAAACTAACCCCTGAGGAGATAAGGAGGGTATACACACAAATAACCATGTTATGTTAAAAATGTACAGGAGCCTTGTGACCTGACCAAGGACAAGATGTTTTGCATCCCTTTGGATTCCTGCTGATACTCAGATGTCTGTGGTCACCTTTCACTGCCCTCCTCAACCCCTAACCTCCTCCTTGTTTCCCTTTCCCCAATATAAAAACAAGCTTGAGATTCATGCCTTTATTTTTATTTTTATTTTTTCAAGACGGAGTCTTGCTCTGTTGACCAGGCTGGAGTGCAGTGGCACGATCTCGGCTCACTACAACCTCCACCTCCCAGGTTTAAGTGATCCTCCTGCCTCAGCCTCCTGAGTAGCTGGGATTATAGGCGCGAGCCACCATCCACAGCTAATTTTTGTATTTTTAGTAGAGACAGGGTTTCACCATGTTGGCCAGGCTGGTCTTGAACTCCTGACCTCATGATCCACCTGCTTTGGGCTCCCAAAGTGCTGGGATTAGAGGTGTGAGCCACTGTGCCTGGCCGAGATTCATGCCTTTAAAGACGGTTCTTTACAACACTAGTCTGCTATCTTCTTGGTTTACTGGCCATTGAAATAGTCGTTTTCCTTGCCCCCACAACTTGTCTCTTGACTTACTAGTTATTGTGCAGTGAGTGGTATGAGTTTTGGACTTGACGACACACATACAAACCAAACAAAAAAGTAATTTTCAATTATAAATCTCTTATAGTGTGTTTAAGCAAGTATAAGAACATGCATGTGTTGTAAGAATGACAAAAAGATAATATCTAGTTTTGGCTACGTGGTGGGGCAAAGCACCTTCTTGTCTCCTGTTGACAAGAGTTTGAACTGGTATAATTTTTCTGCAAGAAAATTTGGAAAAATTCTTTAAGCACTAAAAAGGTGCATATTTTTTGATATAATAATGCCATTTCTAGCCATGTATTCTGAAGATATAATTACAGTTTTGAACAGAGATTTAGCTATAAGGATGTTCATTGTAGCATTTTTTATAATAACAATGAAAATTGGAAATGACTTACATGTCCAATAATAGAATCTTGGTAAAATAAATTATAGTTTTTCCATACAACAGAATAATTAGCAGCCAGTACAAACTGAGTTGTAGCAGAATTTTTAATGATACAATATATTAAGTCAATTAAGCAGGCCATAAATAGTACATTCAACCTGATTGTAATTTGTTACAAAAAACAAGTGTGTGCAACTTTGATTTTCCAGCTTCCTCTAGCAACAAGAGGCTACACTTGCTTTTAGTATTCATATCCTGTGGCTCTATTCCCTATCTAGTTTGATTGCACGACATTCTTTCTTCTAGAAATTTCCCCTTCCCTGTATCTCATTACCTTAGCCTGGAGCTTCATTTCTTTGCAGGGCACCTCTTGTTCCCTTAATATCTCTCTTCATGAGGCTTTGCAGAAACATGGACAATGGGTTAATTCTCCAAATGCAGGTTAGACTGAGCTGTGATGTGTAATGCAACTTTGCTAAGTGCGTGGGTATAATATATGGAAATTGCAAACAAAAAAGAAAAACTTAAAATTGATTATGAGATACATTTGCTCCTAGAAAACTTAAGCTTGTGTCAGTTCACCCATTGTGTCCTGTGCTGGCGGGTTCTTTCCTTTTCATCCAGCCCGTGGCCATTTTGCAAGGGCTAACTTACTACCTCTTGCCAGAGTGTCCTTCAACTTATTTCTTCCCAGGAGTCCTTGCCACCAATCTCTCTGAGACCCTGAAGAGGGAAAAACAGCTTGCCTCAAAGGAAACATCATTTGTAGAAATTAATTCCACCCACATGAAGGATAGTTGCATTTACATTAATTGTGCAGAGTGATTTAACTTGGTGTGTGAAACCTCCCCATTTCAGAATGGGAGTTCAGAAAAGGCCATGAAAGTGATCTCTCCACACTTCTTACTCCCCCAGACAAAAGGACAACCTGACTCAAAAAGAAATATCAGCTATCATTCTGGAATGCAAAACTTCTTGTGATAATAAAGGAAAATGCTGTATCTTTCCCCTATACTTTTGCTTTTTACCAATAGTGTTAATAACAAGAAAAAAGAAATTCAATGTCAACTATAGAACTTATTCTACCTATATATGGGTATAGAAAACCCTTGAGGTGTGCCCTAACATATAAGCAATAATGACCTCTAGGTGAAGAGTTTATTAGTTATCTATTCCTGTGTAAGAAATTATCCTGGAATTTAGCAGCTTAACACAACAGTTTATTATGTCACAGTTTCTGTGGGGCAGGAATGTGAGTGTGGCTTAGTTGTCTTGGGGCCTCTCACAAGGCTGCAGTCAAGGTGGTGGCTGCGTCTTCACTCAAGGCTCAACTGGGGAAGGCTGTGCTTCTACACTTACTCAGTGGCTCAGGTACTGGCTGTTGGCTTTGGGCAAGAGATGTTAGTTCCTTGCCATGTGAGCCTCTCAATAAGGCTACTTCCAACATGGCAGCAGGTTCTGTGTGTGTATGTGAGAGAGAAAGCAGTGGGGAGAGAGAGAGGGAAAGGTCACAGGCTTTTTAGTAGTCTAATGTGTTGGGGGTCCACAACACCCATCCCTTAGCTTTGATGATTCAGTAGGAGGACTCACAGGGCTCAGCATATAGTCATACTCATGGCTGTTATTTATTACTGAGAAAAGATAAAGCAAAATCAGCAAAGGAAAAAGGTGGATGAGGTAAAGACCAGAGGGAACCAGGCACAAGTTTCCAAGTCCTCCGACAGTGCAGTCACACAGGACAGACTTCACTCCCCTAGCAGTGAGCTGAAACACGTATGAGATGTTTGTCACTAAACAACCTCATGGAAGCCCAATTCCCAGAGTTTTTTTTTTTTTTTTTCTTTTTCTTTTTTTCTCTTTTTTTTTTTTTTTGAGATGAAGTCTCGCTCTGTCACCCAGCCTGGAGTGCAGTGGCGCGATCTCGGCTCACTGCAAGCTCCGCCTCCCGGGTTTATGCCATTCTCCTGCCTCAGCCTCCCGAGTAGCTGGGACTACAGGCGCCCGCCACCTCGCCCGTCTAGTTTTTCGTATTTTTTAGTAGAGACGGGGTTTCACCGTGTTAGCCAGGATGGTCTCGATCTCCTGACCTCGTGATCCGCCTGCCTCGGCCTCCCAAAGTGCTGGGATTACAGGCTTGAGCCACGGCGCCCGGCCTCCCAGAGTTTTTATTGTGGGTTAGTCACATTGACACCTGATGTCTAGCACATACCCATATTCTAGATTTCCAGAAGGAAGGCTGATGTTCAACATAACTATTGTTGGCACAAACAGCTTAGGCAAAAAGTGAGTCCTTCTTATCAGGGTATGGGAGGAACCCTTTCTCAGGAAATGCAAAGGCCCGTCTTGTAAGTAGGACTATCTAAGGAGAACAGTCTCAGGCCTGCTATGTTAACTCTTTTCTGCATACCTAATCTTAGAAATGACACCCACTGCTTTTTCTGTATTGTGTTCAGTAGAAGTGAGTCACTAGGTCCAGCCCCAGGCAAGGGGAGGAGCTTATAGAAGGACATAAATTCTAGGAAAGAAGTGTCACTGGGGGCTGTCTTAGTGACTACCCACTACATGGGGTGATTTTACTTTGTCTCATTTGTATTTTCTGTCTTTCTCTCTAATGATATGTAGTACTTTTATAGTAAGAAAAAGCCATAAAAACATAATTATGTATACAGCTTTGGTGGAAGAAAATTGGGCTTCCTATTGGTACCGTCTACATGCATAGGTGTGGATTTTTATGGTGTAATAATTCTCGATGGTGTTAGAGATGGTGAAGTTACCTATGAGGAAACATTGGAATGTTTCTAGTTATAAGGATAAGTGCTGGATTAAAAAAAATTTTGGTGTTTTTAACAGCAGCAGCAGTGGTAGGGGAGCTAAAGTTGACAATAATTTGTGAAATGGCAGGATGTGGAGGCTAAGGGAAACCCAGCAGGCTCCAGGAAGCTTTAGACCAAGGCAAATATTGTGCCTTGAGATGTTTGTCAAGAAACCCTGCAGGTCATCGTTTAATGTATGTCAGTGTGGGGACAGCTGGGGGGACGGAATGAGGAGGTGTGTGGAAGGTGGAGGATGGAGCAGGGCACTTCTACCCTGAGCTGTGGGTGGGGGCACGTGGCAGGGTAGCAATTTCACTGCTCCACTGAAGGGAAAGATGAGATCTGGGAGAGAGAAGGAGAATGTACCTCTTCCCTCTCTGCTTTTCAGCTCAGGATTTCAGAGAGGAAGGGACTCTGGCCTGGGAGAGGAAGATGAACCTATCATAGAATGACTGAGAGCTGTTGCCTGCTGGTCTAGTGTCCATGGTAGCAAAGATGCCCACTAAACTTCAGAGGTAGGCAATGGCACAGGAACTCAGGAGTATCCCTGCTGTCAGGCATCAGAATCATGGACATTTTATGAGAGAGAGGCAGAGGGCAGGAGAGGAGAGGCGCAATGCATTCAGAAGGTCTCCTCTAGTATACACAACACCCCACACTTGCTTCATCTTTTCCCCCCACAGTCATTAAAACCTTCCAATGCACTATTATTATTTTATTATGTTTGTTTTTTGTCTTTTCTCTCCACCTTAAGTTTTACGAGGACAGGGATTTTGTCTGTTTTGTGTCTGTTGTATAAACAGGCACTCAATAAACATTGTAAAATGGAATTAAAAAACACACATGCTAGTACTTCATATTCATTGCCTTGCTCTGTTGCTTATTGGTATTTAGATAAAACTGCATGTGTTTGCCTTTTAACTTTGTGAATTCATCTATAGAGCTCTATGAACTTTAAAACAGATTTTTCAATATTATAAGTGAAAGAAGCTAGACACAAAAGGCCACATATTGTATGATTCCATTTATATGAGATGTCCAGAATACACCAATTCATAGAGATGGAAAGTGGATGAGTGGTTGCCAGGGGCTGCAGGGCAGAGGGAGTAGAGAGTGACTGCTAATGGGTATGGGTTTCTTTTCTGGGATAATAAAAATGTTCTAGAATTAGACAGTGATAATGGTTGTGCAGCAGGACGAGCCACAGACCAAACTCCTCAGACACCAAGTTAAAGAAGTAAGTTTATTCGGCCAGGGGCATTGGCAAGACTCCTGTCTCAAGAGCCGAGCTCCCTGAGTGAGCAATTCCTGTCCCTTTTAAGGGCTCACACCTCTAAGGGGGTGTGCGTGAGAGGGTCATGATCGGTTGAGCAAGCAGGGGGTACGTCACTGGGGGCTGCATGCACCAGTAATTAGATTGGAACAAAACAGCATAGGGATTTTCACAGTGCTGTTCTATACAATGTCTGTAATCTATAGATAACATAACCGATTAGGTCAGGGGTCGATCTTTAACTACCAGGCCCAGGGTGTGGCGCCGGGCTGTCTGCTTGTGGATTTCATTTCTGCCTTTTAGTTTTTACTTTTTCTTTCTTTGAAACCAGAAATTGGGCATAAGACAATATGAGGGGTGGTCTCCTCCCTTAGTTGCACCACTCTGTAACCATACTAAAGCCCACTGTAGGAGAGAAAAGTAATATACTTTCTTCATCTATTGCACGGTTCATGACTGACACTCCTATAACAAAAGACAGATTAACAAGAGAAAAAGGTAATACATTTATATAGTCCATTCTCATGCTGCTAATAAAGCTGTACCTAGTGACTCACTTCTAATGAACACAATACGGAAAAAACAGTGGGTGTCATTTCTAAGATTAGGTGTGCAGAAAAGAGTTAACATAGCAGGCCTGAGACTGTTCTCCTTAGATAGTCCTGCTTATAAGACTAGCCTTTGCATTTCATGAGAAAGGGTTCCTCCCATACCCTGCTAAAAATAATAAATATACCCAAGACTAGGTAATTTATAAAGAAAAAGAGGTTTAATGGACTCACAGTTCCACATGGCTGTGGAGGCCTCACAATCATGGCAGAAGGTGAAGGAGGAGCACAGTCATGTCTTACATGGCAGCAGGCAAGAGAGCTTGTGGGGGGGATCTGCTCTTTATGAAACCATCGGATCTCATGAGACTTATTTACTATCATGAGAACAGCATGGGAAAAACCCACTCCATGATTCAGTTACTTCCCACTGGGTCCTTCCCATGACACGTGGAGATTGTGGAAGCTACAATTCAAGATGAGATTTGGGTGGGAAAACAGCCAAACCGTATCAGCATTTATTCAACCAAAGTTTTATAGCACATGAAAGACTTCAGAAATGAAGAACCCAAGACTCAGGGAAAAGTGTCTGTTTTAGGTTTGATGAAGAATGGATAGTCATGTAGAAGTATAATTGGTCAAAAAGAAGGTGTGGCCTAATGGTAATAAACTGAGGGGAACATAGCAAGGCCTGTTTGTTCAGATTCTTAATGGCATCTCTGCATCTTCATTCTTTTCCTCTGGGCATAGGGCAGGACACCCTTTACATGAGGGTCTTATGACCTATTTTCAGGGAAAGCAGGACAAAGAATTCTCTTATGGCCAGCTGTCACACAGAGGAGAAGGTCTGAAAATGGCCTTCTTGTTTCTGTGGTTTTCCCAATTTCCGAGGCATCATATTTTGCAGTAATATGTCCTGAATCCTGATGCCACTGAATTGTGTACTTTAAAAGGATGAATTTTGTGGTATGTGAATTATATCTCAATAAGATTGTTACTAATGACCCACAGATTTGTCATTAATTTCCCATGAAGTAAAGGTGGTTGTTTCTTTCCACAGATAAAATCTAATAATATCTTTCTGCAGCTATATCAGGTGGCTTGTTGGCCACCTGATTTTTGACTCCTTACCATCCGGTGACATTAGGCAAGTTACTGACTTGACTCCTGGGTCCTTATTGCTCTCCTTTGAACAATTAGCACACTAATACCTACAACTAAGGGCCATGTGGGAGGTCAAACGCATTGGCCCGTGTGCAAAGCCTACCACTGAGCTTAACAGATGAACACAGAGCTCAGTCCCAATCCTGTCCTCCTCCTACCTTAGAAGACCTGTAAATCACCTGGGCCAGTGGCAATGCAAGTTATTAGAATCTGATCACTCAGGTTGGATCCATTTCCTGGCATCGGAAATAACGCATCACCTCTTGAAGCCTGTTTTTCTGCAGCAGTTCAGTATGCTTATGTTCACTAGTTGTCACAGAAAGTCCTTGTCACTTGCTCTTCTCATAAAATCCAGAGCACAGGCTCTACAACTATTACTGAGTACAGACAGACTCCTCCACTACTTCCTGTTGGCCAGGTGGCTCTGCAGCCTCTCCCTCGCACACAGCAGTGCCCTGGCAGATGCTTCACAGTCAGTTCTCTGGGAGATATATATATATATTCCTGATTTATAGCATGTGCCAATTTTCATGGTGTAAATACTCCCACCATGGCTAATTTCAAGCTACCGATGTGATATTACTGAACACAGAGTTGGGAGGAGATGGGCACAGCCAGCTCTCTCTCAAGATGTGCAAATGTGCCCCAGCATACCGCTGACTTTGTGGGATAATTAAACCATCACTGCTTAGCAGAGCTTGTAGGCTGCTACTAGACACAACTGCTTAGAAAAATAGGGGTTTCCTCACATGAATTTTCACAGCATGGCACCTCTGCTGGGGCTTCTGACTTCTGAGAGCTCAGCATGTAACACACAAAATTAGGAGCTTGAAGCTAGTGTTGAAAATCTGCACAGGGATTTAGAGAGGAGGTGAAGAGGTGGTTAAGATCCCACAGTAAGCCTGTTTTGGAGCTATATGTATGTATTTTTACCATATGTACCCTAGTATTGGAGACAGCATATTCAGGTCATTCAGACAGCATCAGACACTATGACTTGCAGCCTGGAAGAGCTGAGTTTATGCATATTTGACAAGGTCAGAATCACATAACTAAGGTCTAAGGATTACAGGATGCACGATAAAGAGGAAGGCAAAGGTGTTTGGTAAGTTGGCAGCCTCATACACAGAAGCTATGTAAACCCAAACTAAGGAAGCCCTCAGTCCTCTGGTGGGCTGGCTCGTCCCCTTCGGGGTGGCAGGTTAAAGATGGAATGAGTTTCTGAGAGCAAAAACAAATATTGATTGAGGTGATTATGGAAATGATTTTGAATGCTGAGGCTGTTTAGAGACTGTAGGATGGAACGTGGAGGTGGATGTGTGCTGTTGTTTGCTGTAAGAATAATCTTCTGGTTAAGGACAATGGGTTGGTTAGAGCAACCTACCTTGTATAACAAACAAACCCCAGTGATTTCATACAAACACTGTCTTTCTCACATACCTGTCAAATGCAGGAGTTTCTTGTCTGGCTGGAAGTGAGGCAGCTCTACTTCAGGTAATCATTCAGAGATCCAGGTTGACAGAGTGCTGTCTTCAACATATGACTTTCAATATTTCCCTGTCAACAATACCAGCCAGCAAATAGGGGAGCAGCAAGTAAGGAGAGAAGGCATATCTACTTTTAAAAATTATTTATTTATTTATTTATTTTTAGAGACAGGGTCTCGCTTTGTTGCCCAGGCTGGAGTGCAATTGTGCAATCATGGCTCACTGCAGTCTTGAATTCCTGGGCTCAAGTGATACTTTTTGCCTTAGCCTTCTGAGTAGCTAGGGCAACAGCGTGTACCACCTAGCTTGGCTCATTTTTTATTTTATGTTTTGTAGATACTGGGTCTCCCTATGTTGCTGAGGCTGGTTTCAAACTCCTGGCTTCAAGCAATCCTCCCACCTCAGCCTCCCACAGCACTGGGTGTCACCACGCCTGGCCTTGTGTCTACGTTTTAACCACATCTGTTCCATTCACATTTCTCTATGGACTCCTTTTGCAACAGGAGCAATTCTTGAACTGAGTGAGCATTAATTGAAGACCCTCTGCCTTTATGACAAGTTCTGTGACTCTTCAATCACTGAGTAGACTCTGGCTACCCAGACACTTCCCAAGAATAGATCTGCATTACAGAGGGGAACAAAATCTTTGCTGGGCAGTAAGCTCTGTCTGCCACAGATAGGAGCAAAATGTGCTCAAAACGGTGCTAACCAAGAGTTTTCTTTTGTTAAGACTATCTGCACTGAAATAAGCTGGACAAGTTAGCATTTTATCTCGTATGTTTCCTTTCAGAGGAAACGTTACGTTAGTCAAGACGGTGTGGTTCTATGTTAAGCTGATAGGGCATGGGGAATTGCACTGGGTCTCTCTCCAGCAGGGCAGTTCTTGAGGGTGTGGCCTCTCAGCACTGGGGGAGCTATTAACCGAAGGCCCTTGCCCTTTCTTCCATAACAACTCCTCTGATTCTTAGTTCCTGAGGCTCTTGTTAAATCCACTAATTTACTAACTCACTGCCCTTGGGATTTTAATTGAAACCAGCATGAGTAACATGCTTTGGCAGTTATTGGGGCAAATAAAATATCCTTTACCCCCGACTAAAGTCACTTGCTAAGAATTCAAACCTATTCCATTTCTTTTCATGCCCAGAGATTTCTAGACTTATTTCCTCAGATTCAAGACAACGAACAATAGATGAACATGTTGAAAACTGATGTTTTGGCCAGAGAAAATATCTGTTCCTCAGTGTTTTGCACATGTGGGGGCACAGTGATCCACTTCATTTGTTCTCCTCAAAGAGAAAAGCAGACAGTTAATTGAGCTTATGGCAATCAGTGTAGCTGTCAGGTGTGTGACCAGGCAAGGCCGTGGTGCTGATGGCAACAACAATGAGAGAGAAGAGCCCTGGCCATGGCTTTGAAACTGCCTTTGCAAAATTATGACAGTGAGAGAAATCTGACATGGCTCACTCCGTCTTGTTTCTAGCCTTATAGGTTGGCTGTCTTTGCTAATTCCTGGGTGTGGGCCAAGCTGACTTTGGGAGAAATTTATAGTTTAAATGATAATAGCCCTTCCCCAAAACTAAACTGTTCTTGTAAAACTCATGAAAGGGCCACCAAGTTAGGGGGATGAGAAGGGCTAGAATTACCAGCCATTATTCTGCAGCTCATAAGATTTGTAACTTCCCCAGTTACTCTTGCAGATAACATCACTATTGTAGAACCTAAGGCTGGCCTTTTGAGATGTCTTTTCAGGTTTTTGCATTTCTAACAATGGGATGGCCCCACCTGGACCTGCCAACCAGTCCTGTGGCCCCCACCTAGGAACTGACTCAGCACAAAAGGACAGCTTCAGTTCTCTATAATTTCATCTCTAACTCAGCCAATCAGCATGCTCCCTACCCTAGCCCCTTGCACACCAAGCTATCTTTGAAAAAACCCTAACCTATGAGCATTTGGGGAGATTGATTTGAGTAATAACTGTCTCCTCACGTCAATTGAACTCTTTCTTTACTGCAGTACCATAGTTTTGGTAAGTTGATTTTGTTCGTGCAGCAAGCAGGAAGAACCCATTGGGTGGTTACAGCTTGCATAGTTGAGCACCCTGCAGAGGAGCACCAGCTATCCCCAAGATATTCACAGCTCTGTTCAAACGTGAAGACTGGCAACTTTATACTTTTCTTTTGATGATATTCCAAAAGTCATTTGGTGGGCTTTAATATTTATGCCCAAGACAGTCCCTCAGGTGAAACCTCCTTTGCAAAGATTATAACAGAAAAATAAGACCGTGAAAGAGATCTGACCTGAGTCCATCTTGCCTTTAAACTCCAAGCTGCTTTTGTTTATTCCTGGGGTAGGCCAAGCTAACTTTGGAAGGAATTTAGTTTATTGTTTAACTTTGAAACAAAGATGATTACAGCCTCTCCCCAAACAAACTCCCTCCTTGCTTGGTGTATTGGTCCATTTTCACAATGCTGTGAAGATACTACCTGAGACTGGGTAAGTTATAAACGAAAGCAGTTTAATTGACTCACAGTTCTGCATGGCTGGAGAGGCCTCAGGAAACTTACAATCATGGCAGAAGGGGAAAGCAGGCACATTGTACATGGTGGCAGGTGACAGAGTGAAAGACCCAGGGGAAACTGCCATTTATAAAACCACAAGATCTTGTGAGAACTCCCTATCATGAGAATAGCATAGAGGAAACTACCCCCATGATCCAGTTACCTCCCACCAGGTCTCTCCCTCAACACCTGGGGATTACAATTCAAGATGAGATTTGGGTGGGAACTCAAAGCCTAACCATATCACTTGGGGACCAGGTTGCCTTTGTGAAACCAATTAGTGAAAAGATTAGAGATTATGGTTTAGGAGTCATGTAGCTACAGGCCACAAAATCACTAATCACCCCAGTTGCTCCTATAGATAACATCACTATTGTAAAGATTGGTGTTTGAGATATTTTGCAGACTCTGTATTCTGATGGATCAGCTGCTGCCAACCAGACCAGTAAACTGGCTCATCTCATCTCATGGTCCCTACCTGGGAACCAACTCAGTGCAAGAGGACAGCTTTAACTCCCTGTGATTCCATTGCAGACCTGACCAATCAGTATTCCCCATTCCCTAGGCCCCTGCCTGCCAAACTATCTTTAAAAAATCCTAGCTTCTAAATTTTCAGGGAGCCTGAGTTGAGTAATAATAAAACCGCAATCTTCTGTTCAGCCAGCTCTGTATGAATTAAACTCTTTCTCTATAGCAATTCCCTATCTTGATAAATTCACTCTAATTAGAGAGCAAGATGAACCCATCAAGCTGTTACACAGGCTTCTGCAAAAGACAATGGATTAATGCTACCAACTATTTCCTGGCAGCTCAGCCCATGAGGGCTAAAAATGTTGAAGATTTCTGTGTTGAAAATCCCCTCTTCCTATCTCACTCTCTGTTGCCTCTCTGTGGCTTCTTTTTCCTTTTATTGTCCTTGATATTTCACCAGTGTGAACTTGGTGGGGACTGTGGCCCTCAGATGATGAACCAGATCCCAGACATTACACCCTTCTAGAGTTAACACTGACCAAAGATGTCTAATTGCCAGGATGGGGATATGCCCTGGAGCTGGTTTTCTTCTACATGATTGGGGTTAGAAATTGAATGGCTCCCACAGGGCTCTAGGAATGTGGGTTTGGTTGCAAGAACTCCAAGTAGCCTGATATTATGGTGTCTTCACTGAACAAATGCATTTCCTGCACTAGTCAGGATGAAGAAATATCAATTCTTATGCAAATAAGATCAAAATATTCAATTGTGTTTTATTTTCTCTGAGTGACAATCCATCTGTCTTTTAGTATTTCCCTTACTAGGAAAGTTGAATGTGGAAAATCCTAGAGCTCATTCAGGAATGGCAAATAGATATCATTTCACATGTGATCTCTAATAGATTGGTTGTGCCTGTCTAGAGAGTTATGCTGAGCAGAATTCTGACACTGCGTCTACTTTTTGCATGAACAACAATAACAAATTGATTAGTAATGTCTTCCCTGGGTATAGGCGTCAGAGCAGTAGACACATTTACCACATTCACTCATTCAATCACCAAATATTGTAGGCAAGGTACTCTTCTAGGGGCTATGGTACAGTTGTAGTTGCTGAAGTTCTGTTCTAGGTACGGGGCAGTGTTCTAAGAGCTGACTGTATTTATTCCTAACTGACCCATCAATTTACAGGTCTTGATAGGTCAAATGATTCATCCAAGGCCACAAAATTAGTAAGAGAGTCACCAAGAATATAGGACAGGACCCTGACTTCCTTGTCTACCTTGTGACCCTTTCACCATCACCTGGGTGAACTGTTTATGAGCAATTTTTATTCTAAAGCTGTAGTTGCAGAAAACCTCTTGACCTACTCCCATATTTTTAGTCAATGGTGGACCTTCAATGTGGGTTGTAGCTCAGGAATAAGGAGACTTTTCTTCCTTCTTGGAACCTTCCATGCAGAATCACCTGCCATTTTCAAGAATGTAACAGAGGCAACAAAGCATGTGGAAAATTCCTCTTTGTTGGCAAGACCAATGTGACATTTAGTTGAATGAGGATATTATCCGAAGGCCCTATAGGGGTTAACAGTGCCTGAGGGGAGTGGGAGCTCCGTGGATCAAGGTATCACATGGTAGTTGGGTGAGTTTTTTCCATGTCTGAATTCCAGGAAATTTTCCCTGATATGGTTCTGTTGTTCAAAGTAAGCCTGTTCTGCCCAGGGCTTTTGAAAGTAGGCGTGTCTAGATGGGTGGTGGAGGGGCACCTGGGGGGAGAGATCATATTTTCTCAGTAGAATTCAGTTTATTCCACCAGTTCCTGAACTCCCCACCACACACCCATACTTTGGGGAAGGGTGTGTGTGCCTCCCTGCTGGGCTTTTCATCTGAACTTCAAAGCACTGTAAAACAGACTACTCTCTTTTCCTGCTTGGTCTCCATGGAAAAATGGTGAGATCTGACCTCCTCCCAGTATCCAAACTTCCTTCTCAGAGCTTTGGAGTCCTGGATTAAGATTCCAGGAAGGGCAAAACCCAAGCCACAAGTGGGGAAGGCTTTGTTTCATGCATATGAATCATTCTTTCAAAGAAATCATAAAGAGGCTCTTTTATGTAACTGTGTCTATTTAAGGACTTTTTGAGAGGGTTTCTAGGAAGTTAAGAAAAATCCGAGATATTCCAAAACACCTCTACCCATAGGACACTGTTCTAACAAGCTCATTATCTGTCATTAGATGTAGCAGGAGTTGTTGGGGCCTGGCCCAAGTCCCCTTAGTCTATCGTGGACATCATTCACAGATAGCTCCTGTACAGGCACAATGGCTTCCTCGGCTCCCTGGATGAGAATATTCTCTGGCTGTGCTTCCTGGGAACAGACTTGAAGTGCTGGGGAATCAATATTCCAGGAGCCTTGCTCAGCCAAATAAGGGACACAGTGATCAATTCTGAGGTGTGTTCTGCACAGTCCCTAAGAGGGTCCCAGTAGGACTGAGCCCTGGTTATCTGCAATTGTAAATTTCTGATTTATGCCCCTTAATTGGCTGACCTCCTTTCCCTATCTCAATTTCCAGCTCAGTCATTGTGCATTCTGGTCACCTCCATAGAAGCACTTGCACCCAAATCCTGGTCTCAGGGTTGATTTATGGAGGAACCTAAACTAAGACCTGTCAAGCCTCTGTGTCTTCTGCAGGGCTGAGCTGCCAAGAACTTCTTGAGGTCTGCAGCCTCCCCCTCTCTCTGTTGTTAGGTAGACAGATGTTTGCCCAGCCGGGATTTATCTTTTCCATGGCAGGAAACATCACAATGTGGACAAAGTAAGATATTCACAACTTGATGGAGATACCAGACTGACCCAAAGAGACTGCATCATTACTAAGCCCCACACCTGCCTGGGTGGTAATAAAGAGGGAGAGCTCAGTGTCGGTGGCCATGAGATGACACAACCTGGTCATTGACACACCAGGTGGTGTCTGTGGATCAGCGTTTGAGAACATCCACATGATCTTGATGGGAGGCTAAAAGCAATGGGCTGGTTTGGGAAGACGAGGAGCTGGCAGTGCCTACTCTGTTGGGGTGGGCTGTGGGCAGAGGGAAGCTATGATCAAGAGATAGTCTCTGCTCTAGAAGAGCATAGGGTCTCTTTTCCTTGTGAAAATCAGTCTCTTTATTCCATTTGGGTAGCTGCATAAACCATATCCTAGTAAACGCCAAATCCTCAGGCAAAATGGCCTTGTGTGCCTGGTGCAGGACATATGAACCATGTCATGGGTTTGAGCCCATATTGGACCATGGTTACAACTGAAGCCAGCTGACCTTCCTCTTCTTCCTGTCATAGCTGAGGTTGAATCATGTGACTTATCAGACATCTTTGCCCTACTTTTAAGTGACACAGCTAGGAAGTATAGTCACTCGTCCCCAGCCCAGCTGGAGGGCTGAGCCACGTGTCTGTAGAGTGTCGCTGACCTTTGGCCCCTGCTGCTTTTAACAAGTGTAGGGCCAGGTTCAGTTGTGTGGCATTGGCAGGGACTAGGGGGAGAAGGAAAAGGGGGAAAGAAAGAACCCTTTTGAAAGGAGTAGTCCTTATTTGAGAAATAGGAGGCATTCCTTTCTGGTGCATTTCTTTCTTCTGCACTTCCCTGCAGTGCCTTCAAAGGACTGGCCTTCCCCATGCTCTGTTCTCCTCTCCACTCCTTCAGGAGAGAGCTAAGCTGGAAACTAGTGAGCACTGGGAGGTGACCAAGTGCAAATGGGTTAACATGTTGCTAATGATAATAGCTAATACTTGTTGAGCGGCTCACTTTGTGCAGGCACTCTGCTACGGATGGCACAAGAATTACTTTGTCCAATTATCTCAACAATCCCAGGAATTAGGCACTATAATTAGTTCTATTTTTAAGATAAGAAGCTGAGACACAAATGTTAAGTAACTTTCCCAAGATCACACTAGTAAGGAGTCGGGCCAGTATGTTTTTAACAAATGTTAATTCAGCACCTTCTATGTGGTGTGAACCCCAAATATCAGAGAGAGGTCTCAGTCAATTTAGGAAGTTTATTTTGCCAAAGTTAAGGATGCATGCCCATGGCACAGCCTCAGGAGGTCCTAATGACATGTGCCCAAGGTGGTTGGGGCACAGCTTGGTTTTATACATTTTAGGGAGACATAAGACATCAATCGATATGTGTAGGAAGTACATTGGTTCTGTCCAGAAAGGTGAGACAACTCAAATCGGGGAGGGGGCTTCTAGGTCATAGGTAGGTAAGAGACAAATGGTTGCATTCTTTTGAGGTTCTGATTAGCCTCTCCAAAGGAGGCAGTCAGATATGCATTTATCTCGGTGAGAAGAGGGATGCCTTTGAGTTCTGTCTGTCCTTTGTCCACAAGGAAATTCCTTGTGAGGAAGGTATGTAGCTTTTTTATTTTATTTTTTAAAATTTAGTAGCTATATTTTTAGGAATAGAACGTGAGGTAGGTTTGCCCTAAGCAGTTCTCAGCTTGACTTTTCCCTTTGGCTTAGTGAGTTTGGGGTCTCAAGATTTATTTTCCTTTCACAGTGCAAGGCATTTATTCTAGATGAACAAGACAGGCTCCCCCTCTAGCAGGTAAGGTCAGGTAGAAACCCAAGAGGCAAACCTAGGAGCACACTCTAAGAGAGTGATTAGTGCCACGTAGATAATTAAAGGACTGAAGTGCTTGAGCTGCTCAGTGGCCCTTTTCACCTTGTGGGGGTCAGAGAAGGAAACCTTCTTAGGAAAGTTGACATTGACACTGCAGTCTTAGGCCAAGGAGCCAGCCTCTAAAGATGCTGGGGAAGAGAATTTCTGCAAACAGTTGCTACAGACGACATAGCTGAGGCAAGGACAGAAAGGAGAGGGAGAGACTCCATGAGAAGAGGGAAGGGAGACGGGGCCCTTCCAGAGACTCTCGAGTCACATTCTTCATTTCATCAGGGCCTTTCAAAACTGAAAGGGGCCCTGTGGCTGTCCTATAGGAATTGGGAGGACAGGCAGGTAGGGCTCATGGTTAACAATGTGACTAGGACCAGGATCCCAGGGTGGGACCTGGTGCGCACCCAGCCTGCTCGGGCCTGGCACTCTGACCTCATCCAGGAGGCCAGGCTGTGCTTCAGGGTAGGAGCTACCCAGAGCTGTGGTCAGAGGGCTTTGTATCAGGCCCATGTTATCTCCACTCCTGGCAGGAGAAGGCCTGGGCAGCCGTCTCTGGGCTTGGTGCCAGCACCTCTCATTGAAAAACAGTGGGACTGATTGTAATGATGTTTTGCAAAGGAAACAAGGGAGAGAACGTGACGTGGGCTGAGATTACAGCTCACCACATTTCAGGCCCAGGCGAGTTCCAGTAGCAAAGGTTCGAACTCCTCCCTGAGAGTGTTTCCAGGAAACCCCAGGGTGTGAAACTATAGTGCCAGATGTTCTAGTAAAATGAAAACTTTCCAGAACAAATAATAACAATAACAGAAGGGTAAATTAATCTCATAGATATGAGAGAGTGAGCTCCAACACTATAACTAGCAGGCATCTGAGTGGTTCTGGACAAATTCCATATGCCACATGCCTTATTTCTTTCTATCCTCTAACCCTTCTCTTCTCTGTGATTTATGGGACCAGCTCATCTGAACCGCTGAGATACCGATCTCAAAGAGCCAAGCAACTGGCAAAATAAGATGTACAGCCACCCACAAACAACACATTTCACACATTAAAAAAGGTACTTCTGATGGAATGTGTAGACCACATGGCCAAGGCAAAGGTCGCCATGTAGGTCCTGAACTATAATTTTGTGCTGTGGAGGAGGGAGTATGTGGCATGCTCCGCCAGCATATCCCAAGGTGCTTGAGTGGCACAGCTCTCCCAAAGAGACAGAGAGAGGTGTGTGAGTTGCTTTGAAGAGCAAATGCCTGAGAAAAGGGGGGTACATGTGAGGGCTGAGGGCTGGGAAGAGCTGTTAAGCAAACATCATCTATGTTAGGTGCTTCAAAAGCAGATCAGGAAATTTTCATGTTCATACCAGTTCCTGTGTAAGCCTGGATTTTCCTTTATGCCTAAATCTTAAGATGTTCTGATAAAATGATTGCGATCTGGACAGAGGTGAGGGTTTCATTGTGATGGGCTCTCCTAGTCTCCTTGTGTTTGGTGATGGGAAGAACAATGAATGTGTCACAGATTTGCATGGGATCAAGTAGGGCCTCCATGCACAATGGTGTGTGTTGTTCCCTGCACAAAGATGTTTGGCCAAGGGGATGAAAGTGGGGCTGAAACCCCTAGCCAGCATCCTTGGCAAAGTTATTTGCTCTGGTATGGGTCTGTCAGTGCAAGGAAGGGACACGTTTTAAAAATTGATTCTTTTAGCAGGACACCGTTTCTAATTCCCACAAAGATGGTATTGTATGAATTCTTTTCATGAAGAAAAATACTTTCCATACCATTTTTCTATGATATGAATATCTTCCTTCACTCTCTTTCTTCCTTCAGTTTTTTTTAAAAAACACTTCCAAAAATGTCTTCTGGGATGTTAATGAGTGATATACAAAACAAGGATTCAGTGGTAAAATACATTTTAGATATGTTGGGTTAACCACAAAAAGATTTTTTTTTAATTGCAGGATTTCTCAGAGCATTTATTATATGACCTACATTATAAACTTCCCAGAGGTGGTTGCAGTGAGTAGAATTTCTCAAACACATATAACTGCGGTGATATGAAGGGTGGTTGCCCTCCAAAATTCAAGCTGAAACTTAATTCCCAATACAACAATGTTAAGAAGTGTGGCCTTTCTGAGTTGATGAAGTCATGAAGGCTCTGCCCTCATGAGTGGGATTAGAACCCTCACAAAAGGGTTTGAGGTTGAAGGGAGTGTCCTTTTTGCCTTTCTGTCATGTGAAGACACAGCGTTTATCCCCTCCTCAGGATGCAGCAACAGAGTGCCATCTTGGAAGCAAGAGAGCAGACCTCACCAGACAGCAAATCTGCCATTACCTTGGGCATGGACTTCCCAGCCTTCAGAACTGTGAGAAACAAATTTCTATTATTTATAAATTACCCGGTCTGTGGTATTTTGTTATAGAAGCACAAACAATGATACAATGACTGGGGAAGCATCTTAGAGGACTTGTGTTCTGTAAATAATTATAACACTGTTTTAAATTATCAATGCTTCATTTCTTGGATTTCCAACTGGGGGAGGATTGCCCTGGGAACAAGTCATTGTCTCTTTTATCAAATGAGAGTGAGTCGGCACAAATTTCAACCAAGTGCCTTGACTTCCTAGTAGAGTCACAGCCTCCTTCGTGGAACAGATACCATGCCTTTACAAAAGCACTAAAGGAATATTTGAGGGTTCACAAAGCCTTTAGGACATGGGAGGGCTTCTCTCTTGATGGATGCTGTGGTTTAACAGCTGCTGGACAGGATCTCCATCATAGGATCTTCCAAGCATTAACGACCAATATGACTCCTTGGAAACTAAGAGATTTGGACGATATCTAAGAAAGGGAATAGGAAGAGGTAGTAGAATTAAGAAAAACAAAAACAAAAACAAAAACATTTTAAGCTTGCTGGCAATAAAGAACCATCCAGAAAATGTCTGATGACTTCTCTGACATGAATCTTTCAAATATGAAAAACTATCTGTGACATCACCACCCCCTTCCCCAACAAAAAACAAACAAGAAACCAAAAAGGTCAGGATGTTCTACGCCCTTCTACTTCTTTCCCATGTACTTCACTAGAGTCACCGTAGGATTGAGGGAAGTTTATGAAGGGCTAGAGTTTCTAACCAGATCCATGGACCACAGCTCTCCTTATAGCCCTGAAGACATACAACCCAGAAGGGTAGAAAAGGCCTGACTGCCAGTTGGGTACACAAGCTGTCTGCTCCACTGACCACAGGTAGTGAGGGGGCCAGTCTGAACTCCAGCACAGAGTGGAATTTGAAAACATGCTCTGTAGCTAGTTACTGCTCCTGGAAAGCCAAATAACAACTTCTCAAGACCTCTCAGGGTTGGGAGGCTGAGAAAAGACTTCAATGCATCCACATATTGAGGTGCTATTGGATTATTCTTCTTAAATTCAGATGGAATTGCTTATTATTTTATTTTGCTCATTCAGCTCTGTGATTCATGCAAACTGGAAGTATTCTGACCCAGAAAAACCACCAAAATTATAGCAGCTACCACTGTTTCTTACTGAAATATTCATTTTAGTTTGTTCTCTTATGGGTCTAGAACTAGTAAAAAAAGAAAAAATTAAAGGACATCATTGTATCATAATAATCAAGTCCCACCAGAGAGAGGTATTTCTGCTTTTGTGCTTGGAAAAAGGAAGATTTCTTACACTGATTGGAAAAGCAGATGAATTCAAATGCAAATTATCTTGCCTGCCTGTGGGGTTAGAGGAGGTATACATTATAATGATTCAAATACCCATTTAAATGTGGCTGTATTTATCTTCCCATATTTTTACTGACACCTAGTCTCTGTGTGTTTGTAAGCCATGTAATAAAGAATTTGGTGAGTTTTAAAAGCAATTTCCCTTTTTGTACACGGAGCTATCTCCATGAAAGAAATTCTACAGATGTTTGAGAAGAATGACCATATGTTTTGGTTTGCGCAGACAGTCCTGGTTAATGCTTGCTGATTGACTAGCGATTGTTAATTATTTTTAGCTCCTCATTTCACTCCCCTAAGTGTCCTGCTTGGGTGATGAATTATATGATCTCCCTACTTACAAATGGGAGAAGTGAATAGGTGGAAGAAATGTCATCATTGCCAAATTTCTAACTATAAATGGATGTTTCTCAAAGGAATGGCAGGCTATCAGCTGTATCTATATCAGCTATTGTAAGAGTGTAATTAAGGACATAATGAAGATCGATTTGCAGACAACCCAAAGGGAATGATAGGAATTTTAGGACAAATGAAGGAAAACACTCTCTATGTGACGTGAGCAGATTGCAGAGAGAGAATTGGAGTTGGCTGTGATGACTGTGCAGCTATGGCTGTGCCAGAGGCTGCAGCATGGCAAAGCTTATGATCAAGTGTCTTGTAATTCTTGTATTTTATTGCCCATCAAATTCTATACATAGAAGTAATACCAAGAAAGGTCCAGGAGGGAGGAAGCAGTGGGCTGTCTATGCCACCCTGCCATTGTAGGGAATGTGTTCTCTGTTGCTCCTGATTTGAAGTTCAAAATACTCTCTCAGATTCCCTCATCACCCTCACAGGCAAGCACCTCCTCTGGGAGCTGAGCAGGGCTATTTGCAGGTGACTGTACTCTGATCACCGTTCGTCTCTTCCAGTCTGACTTGCCTCTGCCATGAAAGCCATGTTAATTATGAATATACAGGCCCTACAATCCCAAATTCACCCTGCAACTTTCAGTGTCTACCATATGTGCTGTAATGGATGGAATTCCTGTACTCATTTCTTTGCAGTGAGTACTGTTAGGCTTTCTTATTAGAGGACACTGGAGGGACATTGTAGAAGAAAGAATCTCCTGGCCACTTTCCGCTGCTGCGCAGTTGATGATGGGGTTGGTGTGATGACATTTGCTGGTGCTTTGTCTTAGACGTCAGCCCAGAACCCGTGGCCCTTTGGCAACCTTGTGACCTGGCTTACCTTGGAGATCACCTTCCCACAACCCTTCCAACACAGCCGTTGTGCACTCCAGGCCTCCTACCCACAGTCGTTCCCCAGCTCCCTCTGTGAGCCCTCCACCAGCTGGCCTTACTTGCTTTCTAAAAGGACTGCTTCCTGTCTGCCTGGTGACTGTGGACCAGCTCCGGTGCAGGCAACCCAGCAAACTATTCTGCCATTAACTGGTCCGCAGTTGTGCCTTCTCCACTATGGTCTGAGCCTCAGCCTCTTCCAGGATTACTCTTTCTTGGTACTCTCCCTTAGCCCTAGTATATCTTTTAAAGTTCTTGTTATATCTTACAGTTCTCCTATCATGGCTTAATTCTTCATGGTAAACATTTCACCTTTTAAAAGAGATTTATTAAGAATTTGTTTGAACCAAAAACTTTATTAAAAACCTAAAAAAGTATAATATATACTCATGCTGAAAAATGCAAATAATATAGAAGGGTATACATTGAAAATTGAAGGTCTCATTCTTCTCCACTCTCCCCACTTCTGTTTTATAATCATTGCTACTTCCCAACTATAAAAATCATTTATAACTTTTAATGTACTCCTTTTTTTTTTTTTTTTGAGACGGAGTCTCGCTCTTTCGCCCAGGCTGGAGTGCAGTGGCCGGATCTCAGCTCACTGCAAGCTCCGCCTCCCGGGTTCACGCCATTCTCCTGCCTCAGCCTCTCGAGTAGCTGGGACCACAGGTGCCCGCCACCTCGCCCGGCTAGTTTTTTGTATTTTTTAGTAGAGACGGGGTTTCACCGTGTTAGCCAGGATGGTCTCGATCTCCTGACCTCGTGATCTGCCCGTCTCGGCCTCCCAAAGTGCTGGGGTTTACAGGCTTGAGCCACCGCGCCCGGCCTAATGTACTCTTCTACAAACTTTCTGTGCATCAATAAGCATATGCATAGATGTTAACTTTCCTGTTATGCTTTTAACACACTTTTGAACCCTACTTTTTTCTTTAGTTAATATATATTGAGCAGCTTTCCATATCAACACATTTTACTTTTAAAATGTTTGTTTATTTATTCATTTAGTTATTTATCTTTATTTTTCAAGAAATACAAGTACATACTTATATCAAATATCAAAGAGGTATAAAAAGAACAGTAGCCCAGGCATGGTGGCTCATGCCTGTAATCCCAGTACTTTGGGAGGCTGAGGTGGGTGGATCACGAGGTCAGGAGTTCAAGACCAACCTGGCTAACATGGTGAAACCCCGTCTCTACTAAAAATACAAAAATTAGCCCGGTATGGTGGTGCATACATGTAATCCCAGCCACTAGGGATGCTGAGGCAGGAGAATCGCTTGAACCCAGAAGGCAGAAGTTGCAGTGAGCTGAGATTGTGCCACTGCACTCCAGCCTGGGCAACAGAGCAAGATTTTGTCTCAGGAAAAAACAAAAAAAAAAAAGTAAAAGTTTCCTGAATTACCACTATCTCTTTTAATCCTTTTGGCTACTACCATAGTTTTAAAAATACACACACATTTATATACAGGGATACATTTATTTCTTGAGTCATCAACTTTAGACAGTATTAATTTTCCCATTTAGAGAAAAGAAGTGCAGCTCGCTACCAGCACTCATTTAATAAAAACACTGTCTTCAAGCTGAAGCAAATCTGACTGATTTTCAATGTGAAAATAAAATATCGACACTGTTCTTTGAGTTATTTCTAAATACAACCAACATCAGAATCTTCTTAATAATCAGAATCATCTATATCAGAAAAGTCGGAGTCATCAAATGAATCTTTAAGGGCCAACAACTGTTTGAGAATTCTAGCATTTGACATTTTCAGCGATCGAGAATTACTATATTTTGTTGTTATTAATGGAAATACCACCACTAAAAACAGAGTACTATAAATAGTGATGTCTTTTGTTTCCAAAGTCAATATACTAGACCAATGTGAAAATAATAATAAAATAAGATATTGTGTGGCAAAGTTATCTCAGGGTAAACGTGTGGCTGCAATTCCCACCGCCGAGTATTCTCAGGGCAAATGGGAAAAGGGTTAATTCCCTAATGCGTAAAATAAGAAACGTAGGATGTCCTGGCTTTCCTCCACTTCCATCACCCTTGTTCCCTCCGAGCTTTGGTCAGTCATTATATTTTTTCATATCCTCAAGGTTTACATTTGTTAGTTCCATGTACGTTTGCACAGTTGCAATCAGACGTTCTACTTTGTACGTAGATTATAAAGGTTGAATTTGTGGCTCATTTCTGTAATCCCAGCACTTTGGAAGGCTGAGGCGAGAGGACTGCTTGAGCCCAGGAGTTTGAGATCAGCCTGGGCAACACAGTGAGACTCTGTCTCTACAAAAACTACAAAAATTATCTGGGTGTGGTAGCACATGCCTGTGGTCCCAGCTACTGGAGAGGCTGAGGTGGGAGGATTGCTTGAGTGTGGGAGTTCGAGTCTGCAGTAAGCTATGATCACGCCACTGCCCTTCACCCTGGGCAATGGAGTGAGACCCTGTCTCAAAAAAAAAAAAAAAGTTGAAATGCAATAAATTTCATTTATAATATAATTATATAACTATTAATCCCAGTAAAACCAACTAGCAGGAATGAAGATTTAGAGAAGGAAATGGCATTCTATACCAAACAAAAGAATGTCTCAAGTCAAATGTATTATTTTTTCTTTACATTGTTATTACCAACCGTGGGTTCTTGGGGTCTCAATGTAATAGAAATCGGCATGAAGCCAAAAGATTTTTCCTAGACAAGGCTTCATGGGAGCTTATGCTCAGACATAAGGGAGACAGCTCAAAAGAGAGAGAATTCCCTGACTGACTCTCCAAAAAGACATGCTATGGCTTTTTTTGATTAGGCAAAGCTCCAGAATTGACATGGGGGTGGAATATGCGGGCTGAGCCGGGCAAAGCACATGATGGGTAGGGTATGCAGGTCAGCATTATCTGGTTGCAGATGGTTATCTTGAATAACGGGTCTCATGGGCCACCTGGTGGTCTGTCCTTTCCCAAAAAAGCTGTGAATAAATTGCTCAATCTGACTTCCGGAGGTGGGACACTGCAACCTTTGTTGTCTCCTAAGGCCAGTTCCTGGAATTTTTAATGTAAAAGGACTATTAGTGAGATAGTGGTGTGGGCTTTGTGATCAGTGGGAATGCACGAAAGAAGCCTCTAATGGGGGTGAGCTGAAGCCAAGCCCTGTCTCTACTCTGTCTCATTGTGATCATTACTCAATTTTTCCCCCCACAATTTAGTTTATATTATATATGAAGTGATTTTTCTGTACAGTTTTTTTTTTTCCTGGAGTTTCTAATTGTCTTTCTTTTTTTGTTTTTGTTGACCAAAAAAGTGTGTCTTCAAGAGCTTCCAGTTTCTTAATCATAAATAGAACCATCTTGTTTTTGAAGACCTTCACAGAACCTGGTGATCTCTTGTTTTAATTTGGATTGAATGCTTCCTAAGTTGCTTTGTAAGACTGCGAAATTGTGCTAAATTTTCTTTTCACTGGGTTCTTCTAGTTATTTCCTTTTTTTCCCAGAAAACGTGTATTATTTTTTCTTGCATGATTTTGTTGTTGTTGTTGTTTAAGGCTATGGAGAAATGTAGCAGGAGGAGTCATAGACAAAATCCCTCAGACACTAGATTGTGGAAGGAAAGAACTTTATTCAGCTGGCAGCATCGGCAGACTCACGTCCTAGAAACTGAGCTCCCCGAATAAGTAATTCCTGTCCCTTTTAAGGGTTCTCAACTCTAAAGGGGCTGCATGAAGGTAGGGGGTTGTGATCAATTGAGCAAGCGAGGGGTATGTGACTGGGGGCTGCATACATGTACCAGTAATCAGAATGAAACAGAACAGAACAGGGAGTTTCACAGTGCTTCCTCATACAGTGTCTAGAATCTATAGATAATACAAGTGGTGAGGTCAGGGATTGAATTTTAACTACCATGCCTGAAATGTGGCACGGGGCTGTCTATGAATTTCACTTCTGCCTATTCTTTTAACTTCTACTTTTTTAGCAAACAAGAAATTAAGTATAAGACAATACGAGGAGTGGTCTCCTCTCTCATTCCCCACTTTGAGAGCCTCACTCTCTAGTTAGTGGGAGTTCTCACTTTCATCCTCACTACCTATGTCGTCTTCTTTTTTTTTTTTTTTTGAGACGGAGTCTCGCTCTGTTCCCCACGCTGGAGTGCAGTGGCGCGATCTCGGGTCACTGCAAGCTCCGCCTCCCGGGTTCACGCCATTCTCCTGCCTCAGCCTCCTGAGTAGCTGGGACTACAGGCGCCCACCACCGCGCCCGGCTAAATTTTTTTTTGTATTTTTAGTAGAGACGGGGTTTCACCGTGGTCTCGATCTCCTGACCTTGTGATCCGCTCGCCTCGGCCTCCCAAAGTGCTGGGATTACAGGCGTGAGCCACCGCGCCCAGCCCTATGTCTTCCTTTTAAGACAGATCGATAGTGATTCATATAGTACACTTGTGCTGAAGCATTTTGGTGAACTAAGGTAGCAACAAAGCTTTTTATCATTTGAAGGAGTACAGGTAGTAAACAAGGGAGTAGCAGGCAGGTTCCTATTACTACCATAATTCCTATTATAAGAGTTTTAAATTCTCCTATCTCTGGGAATCATTTTCCAAACATGGCTTCAGGATCAAATCCGTGCCACACTTGCATGGGCACATGCGTGAGCTTTGTTATGTCTCTAACTATGTCTTAGACTACTTGCCCTTGATCATCTATGTGTAGGCAACAATTAGTAAGGTTAAATTCTCCACAGACTCCTCCTTCCACTGCTAGCAAGTAGTCGAGAGCCAATCTAGTTTGATAGATAGCATTTCTCATCTGAGGTTCTTGTCAGGCCAGTAAAGTCAAGGCTTGGCCGGTTTTATTAGTGATGATTTCTAAGACAGCTTGCAAACGTATGATTTGGTTGAGCATGTAAATGGGGGTCCAGTATCCCCACAAGCCATCTTGTCCCCAAGTAGCAGGCCCATAGTATTGTATAGTTCTTTCAGGGGGCCATTCATCATCTTTCCAACTACCTATGGCTATGCTTCTCCTTTTGCAGGAATTGTAGACAGGGAAGCCTAGAAGTTCACCTGTTTTTATGGGCAGTAGGAAGAAAGATGGTTTAATAGCTCTATGCCCACATATCCAGTATAATCCAGTGGGAGCCATCCAATCCCAATGGGACTCCAGGTGGGTCCACATGGTCAGCAACTTTGGAAATTTGTTAAGTGGATTCTTTTCAGTGTAGTTTGAACTCCACCAAATGGCTATTTTAGTAGTACTATTATACAGTTTCTGTCCACGACAACTGAGCCGTCCCGTCTTACAGGATGGGTAAATTCTTTTTCTTCTCTAACTATGCAATACTGCCCAATAATTGAGGCTTTTTAGGACCCAGAAGTTATCGGGATGATTCTTTTGGGCCAGGAATTCATTGGGAACTGGGTCTGTAGGCACTAATTCTCAGGCTTCCCATGGCCACTGATCACCCATTACAGTTCCTCCACAAACAAAACATGAAGTGACATTAAGAGACTGAGCTATATGCTTGGCTATTTGCAAAAACAAGTTTCTAGTTTTTCCTGGAATTTCTGGTACCAGCACATTTAGTTCATCATAGAAAGTTTGAAACACTGGGGAGAGCATTTTTGGACTTCTTCTCATATCAAGATACAGACTCTGGGATCAAGACTGGTCCCATCAATTCCTAGGGTTACATATTCCCCTGTTTTCCAGCGGGGATCTAGTAGGTTAGCAATTATTAGTTCTAATGGGTTGCAATTTCCACTAGTGCAAGAAGAGTTACTTTTTCCTTTCTGGAGACTGACGGGGTCTTTGTCAACTTTTTTCCAAGTAGCCCAAATGACACAAGACTAGTCGAAGCAACCTCCACAATTTCCTAGTTCATGACATATATACTTATTTTCTATGGTCAAATAATTACTGGAAATTATTGTTACTGGAAATTATTGAATAATTTTCTGCATTGTTAGATTTCTGAAAATGCCTTTATTTTGCTCTCATACATGATTCAAGTTTATCTGGACCCCTAAAGTCTAGTGTATCAGTCTGGTCCAGTCAGGAGACAGAAATTACAGAGTAATTTGAAGAGGAAAAGTAATATAAAGAATTATAAACTTTAACAGAGAATTGGAGTAATGAGGAAATGTCAAGTAAAAAGGAAAGAGAACTCTAAAAAATATAGGAATGACAGATACAAGGATCCATTCTACCCCTGGGCTGAGACAGAGCACCCAGAAAGAGCTCCCCTCCTCCCCTCCTCCTTTTCCCAGAGCTGAGATCCAGGTCTTGTTGGAGAGGACATAGCCATGGCTCACTGCATAGCAGGGGAATCATTGTGGTACCATGCCAGCTGGAAATTGATCTTCTAAGGTGCTATGGAAAGCTGGTCATGGGGAGGTGTCTCACCAGATGCACTGCACTACAAAACTGCTCAGAGGATGATTACAGGGGAACAGACTTCCAGTCTGCTGCTGCCAGCCCTGTACTACAGGACTTGGCTACTGGAGAAGCTTTGTAACTGCCCAACCAGTTCACTTTGCCCACTGCCTAAACAGAGCCAATTTATCAAGACAGGGGAATTGCAGTAGAGAAAGAGTTTAATTCACACAGATCATGCTGTATGCGAGAACAGGGATCGGGGGTTTTTAAGGATAATTTGGTGGGTAGGGGACCAGTGAGTCAGGAGTGCTGATTTGTTGTGTCAGAGATGAAATCACAGGGAGTCGAAGCTGTCCTCTTGTGCTGAGTCAGCTCTTGAGTTGGGGCCATAAGACCAAATGAACCAGTTTATATATCTAGGGTAGTGCCAGCAGATCGATTAGGGTCTGTAAAATATCTCAAGCAGTTGTCTTAGGTTTTATAATAGTGTTGGTATCCCCAGGAGCAGAATCTTGCAGCATCTAGCTGCATAACTCCTAAGCCATAATTTCTAATCTTGTGACTAATTTGTTAGTCCTGCAAAGACAGTCTAGTCTCCAGGCAGAAAGGGAGTTTGTTTTGCAAAAGGACTGTTAACATCTTTGTTTCAAACTATTAAATAAGTTTTTCCTAAAGTTAGTTCTGCCTACGCCCAGGAATGAACAAGGGTAGCTTGGAGGTTAGAAACAAGATGGAGTTGGCTAGGTCAGATCTCTCTCACTGTCATAATTTTCTCAGCTATAATTTTTGCAAAGGCAGTTTCAGCTTGGTGCTGAAGAAGCTGCCTGTGCTATAGGAGCCCACCGAGGGAGCATTCCAGAATCAGCAAGCAAATAAATCTCTTTTCCCCAGAGATGTCTCTTCAGGGCTCTCTACTGGCAGTGTTTCAGTGAAACCAGGCAAGGGAAAACACTTACACAGAGCAAATCCATTTTCACAGAGCAAAAAAAAAAGGGAGAATTTGGAGTCAAGAGGCCATAAATCAATAACTGGCATGGGTAGGTACAGAATGACTCATGTCATTAGAATGTTAAAGAATGTACTCGATTGTCTTCTGATAGCTTGTAATGAAGATGAGAAGTCTGATGCCATCTTAGTACTTCTTCATGGATGACTTGTTTTTCCCTCTCTGAGAAGGGTTGGAATTTTTATCTTTGGGGTTCTGAAATCTCATCAGAATGTGTGTAAATGTCACTTTTCCCACAGTTCACCTGCTTGGGAGCCTGTAGACCTATTCCAATCTAAAGACTTGAGTCTTCAGCTCAGAAAATTCTTATGTTTGTTTATCCTATCATTATTTCTTCATGCAAATTTCTCTTCTCTCTCTTTTGAACCAGGTATAATCTCATTGTCTCTCTTTTGAACTCCTACTAAGCAGATGTTGGACCCCCCCTGGATTGGTGGTCTTTGTCTTTTTCGACTTTCTTTTCAAACTGTAACTAAGTACTCTCATTTTTCTAAGAGGTGGTTTAATTAATGTTTCCCTCTTTCTCTTCTTTTATTTCTTTTCTTCTTCCCCCCCACTTCCCACTTCTTAGCCCTTTAGAAATGCAAATATAACCTTCACCTCCCCCTCACCAGATATTCCCTACAGGGCAAGTTCATCTGTGTGCCCCGAGATAGACCTCTCCTTGAGAGTTGACAGTTGATTTGCAGACCAACACATGCTCCCACAGAACTCTCACCTCCAGGGGCTTGCCTCAGGAAGGCATGTTGAAAGCATGCCCACTTGGCCACTTTACAACTTGGAAAGCACCAACTCAACTGCCCAGTAGATAAGGGGCCCCTGCCCTTGCTCATTTTCTCCCCTACCTTATAAAAGTGTCTCCTTTCTGCTCTAAAAGTGGGGCACTAAGGCAGGACATTTGTGCCTCTTCCCCAAGCTAACTTCAGAGTAAATATACTTGCTTCATATCAGACCTTGCTCTTTTTAATTGGACTCTGCATGCAGTGAGCAACTAACCCATATTTCAATTACAAAACTTGATCTTTGTCACTTGGTTTGAAGTTCTTTGAGATTTCCTTGGCTT
The DNA here is from genome assembly GCF_002776525.5 of Piliocolobus tephrosceles. Classification (NCBI taxonomy): domain Eukaryota; kingdom Metazoa; phylum Chordata; class Mammalia; order Primates; family Cercopithecidae; genus Piliocolobus; species Piliocolobus tephrosceles. The sequence continues at coordinate 51,639,953 of NC_045439.1, read as the reverse complement.
TGTTTTGCAGATCACCAATTCGGCCTTGGCCATGTCTGTGTTAATATTCCACCTGTCTGTTGAATAATTTCATTTTGGCAATTATGTTTTAAATATCCATGTACTCTTCCTTTTTCCTGATGCTTTCTTTTCATAGGAGCATTCATATTTTGTGAAAGCAAAGTCCTCTTGAATCTTTCTGAGGATACTGATTTAGAATTTTTAAGTTTTCTTCTATTCCTTGAATTTTCTGGTTCCCGGGAGGGTTCAGTTGTTTTATTTGGTCTTTCCCTTTCATATTTCTGGTTCCCCTCAAAAATCTAACTTCTTTGAGATTCCTTTTATTTATGAATGAAGGACTTAGGCTGACTGGTACAGAGAACTGAAGTAGGTTTTCTCTGTAGTTTTGTAGGAAGGTTTTCCAACAGATTCTTGAATGGCATGGCTGATTTTTGGTGTTGGGTAAGTAGGTGAGTTGTGCCAGACACCAGTCCAGTTTGATCCCCAGCTGCAGGGTATACAAATTGCGTCCTGTGATGTAAGGGACAAATGGTGTCCACCTCAAACCTTAATAGGACATGAACCTCAGCATATCAAAGGCTATTTTCTGAAACACTTTGAGATTTTCAATTTTATATCCCTTTTATAGTCTCAATGTGCATGAAGGATTTATGAATTGATTAATTTGTTATCAGCTACCTATCTTGAAAATTGTTATCTCTTGTTTAGTATCTTATTTTGGAAAGCAATGTCTTCTTGAATCTTGTTTTCTCTGCCCAACTTTTCATTTTAATTTTATGAGATATTTATGAAATTTTTGAGATGTTTATGAAATATACACATAGGAAAAACTCATAGAAGTGTGTGAAAGTGTGTTCAGTCTTAACTTTGAGAATCACTGGGTTAGCTGATGGAAGTGGTTATGACTGATTCAATCATTAGCCATCTCAGGGTTTTTCAAACAATTGATGTCATTGCCTTTCCCCCACCTACACCTCCTCAAGTCACCACGCAGAAGCAGCCAGAGGACAGGGGAAGGGGAGAAAACCCTGAGGGTAAGATGGGTCTTGTACCACCATCAGCTTCACCCCTGATTTACTATGGGACTCCTGTAGGTAATAACCATAACTGCTCCTATTGGCTGAGGGCTTCCTATAGATCAGGCACTGTCCCTAATCTTCTACATGCATATTTCCAATCATTTCTCACAACAATTCCACGAGAGCAACCCCAGAATCACCCCAGGCCTGCTGAGGCTCAGAGTGAATACTATGATGGTTACACAACTCTCTGAATATATGAAAACTCACTGTGTTATATACTTCAAATGGTATATGAATTGTATGTCAATAAAGCAGTTATTAAGTGGTATATTTTTTCCAATCTGAAGTGGAAGTGATTAAAATTATGAATAAGATTAAGCATCTTTTCTTATGTTTAATGGTCATTTTTTCTTTACATGTCTTCTATTCCCTCAAAAAGCTTGGGTTGTTGGCCTTTTACTTACTGATTCATAAGAGCTCAAGATTGGTCTACCGCATATGTTACAAATATTTTCCTATGTTGCGATTTGATTTTTTTTGCTTTATTCATGTTCTTTTTGCCCAGGAGAAAATACCAATTTTTATCGAGGTAAATTCATCAAATTTTTATTTATGTATTTAGGGGTTTGCATCATGGTTATTGAGGTCTTCTTAACCCCAGCATCAGTCTCAGGGTGATTTTTTAAAAATCCATGCTTTTTTCTAGTACATTTATGGTTTCTTTTGAAAATGTTTAATGCTTTATGCATCTGGAATGGGAGTAATGTGTAGAAATCTAGCCTATATTTTTTCCAGATGGCTGGCCAGCTGTCCCAACATAATTTAATAATTAATATATCTTAGCTTCATCCATCAGAAATGTCATGTCTACCATGTATTAAACTCCCATATGTGTTTGGTTCTACGTTTATACCCTTTATTCTATTTCATTGATGTTTCTGTCAGTTCCTCCATCAGTACCAAACTCTTTTATTGCTGCAGGTTTATAATCAATTTAAAACATGGTGAAGTTAGTTCTTGCTCCTTTTGCTTCTGTCTGGGAATTTTCATGGCTTATCTCTTATGCTTATTTTTTTTTTAAAAAAGGATGACTTTAGTTTAAATGATCAAGTTCCAATAAAAGTTTTGTTGGGGTTTTTATTTGATAGTATGGAATTTACACATTTCATTACAGACTATTCCCCACATGGTTAAAGATGCTCTCCTTCCTGGTTTCTTCCAACCTTTTGATTTTCCAGCCCTGTCTCTTTCACTCTTTGATGGTTCCCAGAGTTATGTCATTGATAAGAGGACAGTATAATTTATGGTCAAACCTGGGACACCTGAGATTAAACAGGTTGCTGTTAATAATGATGCTGGGACAGCAGGTGTAAACCAGGACCACCCCGGGCAAACCTGGATGTATGCTCCCACCAGTCACTGGCCCCTTTCCAATGTACAATTCTTTTCCTTTGTGATCTTAACCATTGCCAAGACATCAATGACAACCCACGTGCTGATTATTCTAAAGTTTGCGTCTGACTTTTCTCTTGAGTTCCTGATGCATATTTCCAACATTATGCCAAGTATCTCACCCACATGCCCCTCAGCCACCTCAAACTCAAGTTGGATTCAGCATCTCTTCAAAGTGGGCTCCCTTCCTGTCTCTCAGTGAAGTCAGTCATCCTGTCTTTAGAGCTGGATACCTTGCCAGGACCTGGAACTCATCCATCTTCCTGGTTTCCCCTGCCGGTCTCCAAATCCTTTCAATTCTGTCACTGAAATAGCTTCTGAATCCACCCCACTTCTTATCATCGTCCTTGTCTTACTAGGGTCTCATTATTTTTTCTGGATCATTACAATAGCTTCCTTTCTGGTCTTCTTGCTGGAGGCTTCTCTCACTTGAGTTCAGTCTCCTATCAGAGTGAAAATGTAAATGTGATCGAGTCACTCACCTGCTTAAAGATTTGTGCTGGCTCCACCTTGCCAAATTCCTTGTTATGGTGTGTAAGATCATCACAGTCTGGTTCCGGCCTCCAATTTCAGTTCTCACATCTCCTGACCCGAATGTACTCTGTTAACACTGAAAGTCACCCCATTGCCCAAATACGCCCTATCCCTTCCACAATTCTGTTTCTGCACATAAAAATGCCCTCCCTGTTCTTCTCTACCAAAACAAACCTCCTCAAAAAGATAAAACCTTGCCTTCTTTGTGAAGCTTTCCCCAATTCTCCCAGGCAGTGATCTCTCTTTCTAACACTCCTGAAACTCCTCTTCCTACCTTCCACCCACCCGTTACACTGTGACTCCACTGTCTGTTAGATGTCTCTCTCATGTACCAAACTGGCTGCACATTGAGGGCATAGATATATTTCCCCAGAACATGGTACTTGAGTGCTTGATAGATTTTTGTTAAATAAACCTATAAATGATCATGTGAATGGTTTGTGACTACCTATGTGAATTCCGTCAGGTCGTCAGAAACCATTCACATTATCAAGAGCAATATCCAAAGGCCACCTTACTTATTATAATAAATTCAAATTATTAATAGTAGGAGTTATATAGGAGGATCTACTTTAGGTCTTATTTTAAACACTTCAGAGATATTGTCTCTTTTAGTCTTCAAAATAGCCTGACAAGGTAGGGTTATTTATTTTTTTTCTTACCCGTTTTACTGTTAAGGAGTAAACAATACAGGTTGAAGGAGATTGAGTAACATTTTTAAAGGAACAATAGCTAGTAAGTGGGATTGGAACCAGTTCTATTTGACCCGAGAATTCAGTCTTTTCTCCGTTTCTAAGTTCACTTGGAGACAACTTTTCTCTCCCAACATTGTCAAACCTGGGACACCTGAGATTAAACAGGTTGCTATTAATAATGATTTTTTTGGATCACATCTGTTTCTCACCATCCTTGACCTCTCTTTTTCTCTTCCCTCCTTATCTCTTTACGCAGAAGCTGGTTCAAGGGCCTACGTTCTCTGGCTCATGACCCCTAGGTTATTCCCAGCACTCTTAGGACATTGAGGGGTCACTTATTACTGCCATCCTAGTCGAGAATGAACTGATATGAGAAGCAAATCTGCTGCTGTGTATCAATGGGGAGGGCCAGACGAGGCTCGCAGGTCTCCTGCTTTCCTCAAAAAAGCACCTAATCCTTTAGCGGGGGTCCCCTGGAAACACTGCTTTTTTTGTTGTTCAACACAGAGTGGGTGAGATGAATGGTGGGAAATAAGGCTGAGAAGGAAAGACCTCGTGGGAGCTGCTGTTCAGGGAGATGTTTCAGGATGAAGGAGGCTCAGGCCACAGCATTAGAGGCTGCCTGCCTGGCCTATGGGCAGAGCAGTTTCAGTTCACAATCTTATTTAAATATTATTACAATGAACAATACGTGCTTATTGCAGCGAACTTAGATAATTCAGCAACCACAAGGAAAAAAAATCACTCATAATCTGGTTATAACTATAAACTTTAAAACATTTTTTCTATCCCTCCTTTTCCTCAAGGAGTGTTCTTACTGTGAATACATTTGGATATACGCATTTCATGCTATTGAACAGTCTTCCTCCATACCATTTTGCATGCGTTCATGGCAGTCAGATAGACACTCTTCAGCCACTGTCTTGGTGTGGCCTCTTGTGGTTTAGGAATGAGGGAGCTGGGACAATTGAGGAGGCAGATGGTGGCATCAAAGTCAAATGACTGACCCAAGGCCACCTCAGAATGCTATAACATTTGGCTTAGACCCTATAAGTTAGGACAAGAAGGAGCTTTGGAAATGACCTTGCTGGTCATCTCTTTATGTTTGAAGACACTGAACTGAGAAGAGGAGGCTCTTGCCGTAGGCCCCTGAGGCCATCACTGGCAAGTCGGACCTGGAACCCAGGAATCCTGATTCCTTGTCCAGAGCTTTTTCTGCTCTTTCACAAAACACCATCTTGCCTCTTAGAAGAGTGTGAAGGGTTTGGAGAGATTTCACTTACCATAGTGACACAGAGGTTTAGAAGGTAAGCACTGTGAGGAAAGAAAAAAGCAGAAATTATCTGGAAAAGAGAAAGACAAAGTATGAATGATCATGATCTTTATTAAAGTTTGAAGTAAGTGTAATTAAAATGGGGATGGACTGTTAGGATTCTGATAGATTATAAAGAAGAATTGGAGAGAAAGATATATTTTTTGATTGTCAGTAAAGCGGGTTGTATAGGGTCACAGCTGACATTTACAATAGGTAACCATGGTGTCGGGAAGGTGGCTTAAAGGAGACCTTCAAGGAAAGTGATAGTATACCCTTTGAAAGTAACTTGCTCAAGGTCACAGAGCTATAATTGGCCACTCTGAGCCAGATAGAGCCTGTGTGCTGTATCTCACAGGGCCATCTGAAATACCTCTCAGAGCTGTCTATCTGGGGAAAGAAAAAAGGAACATTTATCTGTTGGTTTATTTCCCCTATGGTCAAGTGTTGCTCTGCAAAGTGTTAATTCCCCTGAGTTTCTAGGTCGCTCTTATCTGAATCCATCCTTCTTGGCTAGTCCCGGGGGGGACATGAAAAGTTTGTAGAGGAGAGGTGCTATCAGGTCATGCCTGCTTGAGCTGGTCAAAACCTAGACAAAACTGGTCACTGAGGATGGATAAGAGATGAGGCAGGGAAGATTAGGAGTTGTGTGCAAGAAATATTCTGTATATTTGAACTAGAATGCAAATCTGGCTGGTTCCAGACAGGACATCCTGTGCAGCTGAGACTTCTTTTATTTCTAAAGACTTTTCAATATATATTTCCTCCAAAGCTTATATTATTTACCCCACAGGGTAGGCAGCCGTGATTGTTCCTGTTTGAGTCACGTGATACCTCTAGAACAATCAATGTGGCCAGGGAGGCATGTTCTATAAATTGACAGCTGCTCTCTTTAAAATCATGTTTGGAACTTAGCGGAAGGTACATTTCTCAGAAGACAAAACAGTGGATGTCTCTTGTGATAGCAAATAATAATAATAGTAGTTATCAAAACCTCTGATTCAAAGGCTCATGGTGCTTTCAGTTTTACTTAAAGCGCAGTTTTCATAGGAACTCTGTGAGATAGGTAGAAAATGTTTCATACAGGAGATAAAGAAGATTGGTGCCCCTTTGGAAAAAAGCCTCTAAAATATTTGTGGGATCTCCCTGGTCTCTCCCCTCTACTAAAGTGCACAGAGAAAGAACACCTTGAGTATTGCATCCAGAAGGCTAGGCAGAGTTGGTATTATTTGAAACAAATTGGAAAGGAATTTCAGAGACAAAGACTTTAGAATAGTTTTAATGGCTTTATTCCACAACAGCCTTCCAATATAGATTCAATTCAGTGTTACCCAATGGATTATAAATTTGAATGAAACTCAAAGAAATCATTCCATTAAATGGACTGAGACAGTCTAGCCAAAGGATGTGGGCTTATTCCAGAGTCCCCTTGCCATGGGTGGAATGGCAGAGCATGCCATTTCTGAGCTTTCTCTACCTGGCACCTTTGTTCATCATGCTTTGAACTTCTTTGGGTGGTGAGATGTGGACACTCAAAATCCTCTGGCCTGTTTTAATTGGACCTTTAATTTCATTCTTTTCCTGGTTAATTTTGCTAAATAAACCAAGGCAAGCAGGTGGCTTCATGTAGTTACTATCGTTACTATTAAAAGCTATGATTAAGACAGCTCTACACACCTAGTTTTAAACTCAGGCCTAACTATCTTACTTTCCTAACTCCATCCCAAATCCTTTGTAAGTTTTTTTTTTCTTCTTTTTTTTGGTAAAACAAACTTAGGATGGACAGCTGCACTCAAATTTGTATTTTGGATAGATTCACATCATTTCCTCAAGTAAAAAGCACATTGCTTTCAGTGCATTTTCTTTTTCTGTTTTTTCTCCTTTTTTCCCCTGATGCTGGAGTTCATAGAATTCTAATTCAGATAAGTTTTAATTTTTCACCCAGCTGGACTGTGTGTTAGGGTTTAGGTTTTCCTTTCCCCTCATCTCAACGTTTGTCTTTTGACTCCTCCATTTGCATCTCTGTCTCTCTAGATTCTTCTTTCTCTATTCAGGCCTTTCTCCATAAATTTTCCTGTAGAACATAAAGGAAAAGATAAATTCCTGATTTGACTTTTGGTGCTGGGGTATTGTCAGAGACGTTTGAACCAGAGTGACTCCATCCTGAATAGGGGTAAAATGAGTCTGAGACCTACTGGGCTGCATTCCCAGGGGGCTGGGTATTCTGTCACAGGATGAGATAGGATGTTGGCACAAGGTACAGGTCATAAAGACCTTGCTGATAAAAGAGCGTGGGGTAAAGAAGTTGGCCAAAATCCACCAAAACCAAGATGGTGATGAAAGTGACCTCTGGTCATCCTCATTGATCATTATATGCTAATTATAATGCCTTAGCATACTAAAAGACACTCCCACCAGTGCCATGACAGTTTACGGATGCCATGGCAACGTTAGGAATTTACCTTATATGGTCTAAAAAGGGGAGTAACCCTCAGTTCTGGGATTTGCCCACCCTTCTCTCAGAAAACTCATGAATAATCCACTCCTTGTTTGACACATAATCAAAGAAAAACCATTAGCCAATCAGCAGCCCTCAGGGCTGCTCTGCCTATGGAGTAGCCATTCTTTTGTTCCTTTACTTTCCTAATAAATTTACGTTCACTTTACTGTATAGATTCAACCTGAATTCTTTCTTGCATGAGATTCAAGAACCCTCTCTTGGGGTCTGGATTGGGACTTCTTTCCAGAAACAGTATGAAGGTGGGGGAAAGAAGGCCCCATCTCAGAATAAAGAAATAATAAATAAGGGATGGATGGCAAGGAATTCTGGGGGTAGTTATTGGAAAATTTTTCACTAGAAGAGGGTAAGGATCAGCATATTGAAGCCAGCTCCAACTCCAAGTTCAGTAATGTCATTTTGAGAGCTCGAAATAGGCCATGGTGAAAGTATTTGTACCACCCAAATTGACACACATTACAGGTCTCCCTGGAATGCTGATTGTTAAACATTTACTAGTGAATCATAGGCATTTCCATAGAATGTGTTTGCTTTATTACAGCTAGGAGGACTGGGTTATATTTTCCTAGTATACTTTATCTAAAAAGCCCATTTATTCCATTGCCCCTCCCCATATCAGGTTCACTGGGTGAGGTGCGAAGGCTTTGTACAGGTGTCTGGAAGGTAGGGTTCCAATCCAAGCTGCTCTTCTGCCTGGAACTCTCTTCCTCAGGTAACAGCTTGGTTCACATTGCTTCCTCCTTCTCTTCCAGTCTTTGTCAAAAGCCACCATCTCAGTGAGGTCTTTCCTGACCACCCATTTGTCCCTGCAGCATGCTCATCACTGCACATCCTGTCCCACTTTCTCTGGGCTTTTCCATGTCCTCTATCATCTTCTGACTATATACTTCATACTATATATTGTATTATGTTTATTTTGCATCTCTCCTTCTGGAATTAAGCTCCTCAGCCTCAGAAATCATTGCTTGTTTGCCCACTGGTATATCTCAAGCACCTAGAACAGTGTCCAGCACACAGTATATTCTGAATAAATATGTGTTGAATGAATCAAATAAATAATCCTATCTCTAAACAAATTGGTATTATAATTTGGTGAAAGGTGTAGAATGGCAACTCTAATCTTCTAATCTGCAAAATAATGATGTATTTTGTTTTATTTAATGGGATTTTTTTTTTTTTTGCTAGAATCAAGTGGGATAATACACAGGAAAGCAGTACTTTAAAGTACAAAGAACTTTGTCCAAGTAAAAGGCATTTGTACTGAATGTAATTGGTTCCTCATAAAAAACAGTCATATTATCTGAACTCTAATTTGATGTTCCTTCAGAAGGTATTACCTCCAGAAGGAAGAAAGAGAGGAAGGAAGGAAGGAAGTGGGAAAGAAGGGAAAATTAAAGAATAGCAAGAAACAGAGTAGGCTGGCCCAGACTGAACCTTCTCTTGTTAATGTACTACTGTTAAGGCGATACTATTTTTAAAATGAGAGTTGAAACTGCCCCTCATGCTTGGCTAATGACATGGTTACATCATAAAAAAGCCATTGTTCTCTGGCAATAAAATGGCACTATTTTAAAATCAAGGGATTCTTATAGAATAAGAAAAAAATTGCTTGCTTACTGATACCTGCAAAATTAAATTCATTTCACATGGGAGGAAACTTTGCCTTCCAAAGAGCTATTTCTACACTATTTCTGCACTGATTGTGGAGTTCTATGTATTTGTGAGATAACTGTGGCACAAAAACACCCAGTTTTTGTCCATGATATTAGCCATGATGGATGGATGGATGGATGGATGGATGGATGGATGGATGGATGGATGGTTGGATGTTGGTTCTCCTTGGCAACTTACTTCATAATTTCTCCATAAAACCACAAGCCCTGAGGACTGATATTTGCCCATTTTTATGGTTATTTCTTGATTATATGCTAAAGAAAACATGGATTATTCATGCCTCTACTTTTTAGAACATATAGGGTAACTTCCTGACATTGCTATGGCATTTGTGAACTGCCATGGTGCTGGTGGGAATGTAGTCATGAGGACAACCAGAGGTCAGTCTCATCATCTTGGTTTGGTTGGGTTTTGGCTGGCTACTTTATGGCAACCTGTTTTATCAGCAAGGTCTTCATGACCTGTATCTTGTGCTGACATCCTATCTCACCCTGTGACTTAGAATGCCTCAACCATCCGAGAATGTAGCCCAGTAGGTCTCAGCCTCATTTTACCAAGTGCCTATTCAAGATGGAGTTGCTCTAGTTCAAATACCTTTGACATTTCACCACTCCCTTTTATAAGAGAACCCTTAATCCTAAGAGTTGCAGAGGGATGAATATCCATCTTCTGTAACTTCTTCAGGCTGAATAGGTGTGATGATTTTCCTGCCTAACTATGAGGTTCTCTCATATTCAGGGTAGAGAGGAGCTCAGTCAGAAAATGTTGGTATGGCGAGGATCATTCATAACCCTTGAGTTCTGACAAAAGGTGATAGCTGGAATATTAATAAGTATTCAGTTTAAGAAAACATTCAGTAAGCTTATCCTGTATTCTTACACAAAAAGTAATATATTCCACAACAGTTAAGTAAAATAAGTAAAATTATCCCAACTAAATTAGGCTTTTCATAAACTGGGGAACTGTTGGAAGCAAGCTGATATGGAGTTGCTAGCTGATTGCAGTATATGCTCGGATTTAGAATACTGATTCAGATTTTTACATTACCCATGTGTCTTATTTCTCTGAGTAGAAGCCAGAGATCACTTGTTAGTTCACAAGAATAAGTAGGGTTAGCCTAAATTGCAGAAACAAAATAAAAACAACTTACGAGACTAAACAAGTGTACCATAGTTCTTGAAACAGTTTCTCTCTCCAGTTTCCCATTTCTATTAAAGACAAATCATGGTAGGACTGCTTTGCTTTGTTATACTTGGCCTAATTTTTGTATACAGTGCAGCAAGAATAATTATTTTTTACATAGGCTTTTTAGTTGGCTTTGATGGAACTCTCTCCCATAGAAGGAATCTCAGATAAGACATTTTTAGAGCTGAGCTCTGCCAGAGGTTTGTGCCCTCAAATACCTATGAATTGAGTAAATTCCTCTCCTCTTGAGATTCCAGGATAACTTGGTGGTTTTAGGCCTGTCATAAAGTGACATTCTTTACTTACCACCGGTCAGAAACCTTGTACGGGGACTGTTGTAGGCAAGATATGAGGCCTGTTCCCTAAAAGGCTTTTATTGGCTCTACAAGTTAACTTGATTCCTTAAAGGAAAGTATGCCATTCCAGCCAAAGTCTTGGTAAAATAACCAGTTTCTCCAATTGTGTCCTGTTGCAAAAGAAAACAGATTCTTATTGTACTTATACAAATAACTAAATTGTCATAAATTAAGAATACTTACAAATAGTTTCCAAATTCTGGAGAAATCAAGTAGAGGGAAATATGCACCAACTTTTCTTAAGAGGAGTATATATTCATGAACATTTCAGCTCTCCATGAGAGTGCTGAAAGTTTTTTTCCTCTATTCTGATGTCACAATCTCCAAAGTTATTGGAAACCTGCATTTAGGGACATCTGTTAGAGTTCTATAGCTGATTATAAACCACCTTCTAAAGAGGACCAAAACAAGACAACAATTGTTTGTGGATGACCAAACATCTTAGGACCGCCACAGTCAAAAACATGACTGACAAATTTAGTTACCTCTGTAGCATACAATGATTTTATGTAACAATTATAATTATTAACATATACTAAGCCATATCAGAATTATAGGATTTTAAAAATAATTTTGAAACACATACCAACAACACACTTACACAAATATATCCCAAAGAAAGCTAAACACCATTTCATATTTGACAATGCTTCCTGAATGACTTTTGTACCAAATAAGCCAAATTTCACCTTCATATTAGTGTACTATTAATGTTAAACCCAATTCTTTTTTTTTTTTTTTTTTTGAGACTGAGTCCCACTCTGTCGCCCAAGCTGGAATGCAGTGGTGTGATCTCGGCTCACTGCAAGCTCCGCCTCCTGGGTCCACACCATTCTCCTGCCTCAGCCTCCCTAGTAGCTGGGACTACAGGTGCCCACCACCACGCCTGGCTTTTTGTATTTTTAGTAGAGACGGGGTTTCACCATGTTAGTCAGGATGGTCTCGATCTCCTGACCTCGTGATCCACCCGCCTCGGCCTCCCAAAGTGCTGGGATTACAGGCGTGAGCCACCGTGGCCCAGCCAAACCCAATTCTTAATAAAACCTTATAGACAAATGTATTTAATCTCAACTAGTTTGACCGTAAGGTAAGAGTCTCATAAATCTTTTATAACCTTTTACAATTTTTGTTAAGGAGTAGATTATAAGGATTTTGCTCTAAGAAAAAACTGCTGTGCTTTTTTTTATATACTTTAAGTTCTAGGGTACATGTGCACAACATGCAGGTTTGTTACATGTGTATACATGTGCCATGTTGGTGTGCTGCACCCATTAACTCGTCATTTACATTAGGTATATCTTCTAATGCTATCCCTCCCCACTCCCCTCTCCCCACAATAGGACTCAGTGTGTGATGTTTCCCTTCCTGTGTCCAAGTGATCTCATTGTTCAGCTCCCACCTATGAGTGAGAACATGTGGTGTTTGGTTTTCTGTTCTTGTGACAGTTTGCTGAGAATGATGGTTTCCAGCTGCATCCATGTCCCTACAAAGGACATGAACTCATCTTTTTTTATGGCTGCTTGTTTTCCATGCTGTGTATGTACCACATTTTCTTAATCCAGTGTGTCACTGGATTGGACATTTGGGTTGATTCCAAGTCTTTGCTATTGTGAATAGTGCCACAATAAACATACATGTGCGTGTGTCTTTATAGCAGCATGACTTATAATCCTTTAGGTATATCCCCGTAGTGGGATGGCTGGGTCAAATGGTATTTCTAGTTCTAGATCCTTGAGGAATCACCACACTGTCTTCCACAATGGTTGAACTAGTTTAGAATCCCACCAACAGTGTAAAAGTGTTCCTATTTCTCCACATCCTCTCCAGCACCTGTTGTTTCCTGATTTTTTTAATGATTGCCATTCTAACTGGTGTGAGATGGTATCTCATTGTGGTTTTGATTTGCATTTCTCTGATGGCGAGTGATGATGAGCATTTTTTCATGTGTCTGTTGGCTGTATGAATGTCTTCTTTTGAGAAGTGTCTGTTCATATCCTTTGCCCACTTTTTGATGGGGTTGTTTGTTTTTTTCTTGTAAATTTGATTGAGTTCTTTATAGGTTCTGGGTATTAGCCCTTTGTCAGATGAGTAGATTGCAAACATTTTCTCCCATTCTGTAGGTTGCCTGTTCACTCTGATGGTAGTTAGTTGCTTTTGCTGTGCAGAAGCTCTTTAGTTTAATTAGATCCTATTTGTCAATTTTGGCTTTTGTTGCCATTGCTTTTGATGTTTTAGACATGAAGTCCTTGCCCATGCCTATATCCTGAATGGTATTACCTAGTTTTCTTCTAGGGTTTTTATGGTTTTAGGTCTAAAATTTAAGTCTCTAATCCATCTTGAATTAATTTTCGTATAAGGAGTAAGGAAAGGATCCAGTTTCAGCTTTCTACTTATGGCTAGCCAATTTTCCTAGCACCATTTATTAAATAGGAAATCCTTTCTCCATTTCTTGTTTTTGTCAGGTTTGTCAAAGATCAGATGGCTGTAGATGTGTGGTATTATTTCCGAGGGCACTATTCTGTTCCATTGGTCTGTATCTCTGTTTGGGTACCAGTACCATGCTGTTTTGGTTACTGTAGCCTTGTAGTATAGTTTGAAGTCAGGTAGCATGATGCCTCCAGCTTTGTTCTTTTGACTTAGGATTGTCTTGGCAATGTGGGGTCTTTTTTGGTTCCATATGAACTTTAAAGCAATTTTTTCCAATTCTGTAAAGAAAGTCATTGGTAGCTTAATGGGGATGGCATTGAATCTATAAATTACCTTGGGCAGTATGGCCATTTTCACAATATTGATTCTTCTTATCCATGAGCATGGTATGTTCTTCCATTTGTTCGCGTCCTTTTTTATTTCACTGAGCAGTGGTTTGTAGTTCTCCTTGAAGAGGTCCTTTACATCCCTTGTAAGTTGGATTCTTAGGTATTTTATTCTCTTTGAAACTGTTGTGAATGGGAGTTCATTCATGATTTAGCTCTCTGTTTGTCTGTTACTGGTGTATAAGACTGTTTGTGATTTTTGCACATTGATTTTCCTGCTGTGCTTTATTACAATGTTTAATTTACAGAAAAACTTAATACCCCTTTAACTTTAGCCAATATGTTCACACACAGAATTTTTAAATGAGATTAATTTTTTAGGCCAGGCACAGTGGCTCACACCTGTAATCACAGCACTTTGGGAGGCCCAGATGGGCAGATCACTTGAGGTCAAGAGTTCGAGAACAGCCTGGCCAACATGGTGAAACCCCCTCTCTACTGAAAATACAAAAATTAGCTGGGCATGGTGGCACAAGCCTGTAATCCCAGCTACTCAGGAGGCTGAGGCAGGAGAATAACAAGACTCTGTCTCAAAAAAACAAAAAACTAAAAACCCCAATTTTTACAACCCTTCTACAACTTGCTTAAACCTTCAGCTTTATCCTATCTAACTTAAAACAGTCCTTTAACCTTTTAATCTAGGCAAAATATTCACATTCCCATGACTTCCAATAATCTTTTACCAAAATCGCATTTCACTTTCTTTACATACCTTACATGTTAAACTGTTTCTTCAGTAGTCTCAATTACATGTTACAAGGTTAACTTTTAGTGACTTTTACTTTGGTGAAAACCTTGGTAAGTTCAGGATTTTAATTATTTATAGATGTGGAACCTAGGACCCAGACAGAAATGCAGATAAGGTTTGACACTTTCTAGCATCTAACTCCATGTGTCCCAGGACTTACCTAGCTGTAAAGCAGGCAAGTTGTACAGTTAAGAGTGATAGTGGCATTTTATGAAGCATTAAATTATGTTGTATAATTTAAAGGGAGTTAATCCTTTTCCTAAGAGGGAAAGGGGAAACTTGAGAGCTGATGGAACTGCTAGAAAAGATGTCGCATGTCCCGCGATCCTGTACATGCCCAATCTTGTCACCCATAGCTGTCAGCAAAGAGTGAAAGGCAGATTAATCCAAAGAGAACAGTAGTTAACATCCCATAGTGCCAAATCTGCTCTTAGCTGAAAGGGACTTAACCAAGAAGGGCCTTGAACCGCTAAATCTTAGAAGAGACTCTAACCCTCCTAAGCGGGGCCTCTAACCCAAGGTCAGTGAAGCATCCTTGCCTTTTATTAAGAGGGGCCTCTAACACACTCTGTCTTAGGAGAGACTCTAACTCCACTAAATTGGGCCTCTAACTCGATCCCATTCTTTACCTGGGTATATGCACCCCACTTACCCAAAGTTGGCCAATCAGTGCTGCAGTCTATTTCCTTCAGGTCTAGAGTTTTCTTCAGTATTGTCCCTTCTGTGGTTCACCAGAAAGATGTTATCAGACCCCACCACTTACCCAAAGTTAGCCTTTGGGTTGGGCATTTCCACACTATAGTCCCTTTATAGTCTCCAGAAGGATGTTACAGGAAAGTGGTCCCAATCCAGACCCCAAGAGAGGGTTCTTGGATCTCACCTGAGAAAGAACTCAGTGTGAGTCCACAATGCAAAGCAAAAGCAAGTTTATTATGAAAATAGAGAAATAAAAGAATGGCTACTCCATAGAGCAGTCCTGAGGGTTGCTGGTTGCCCATTTTTATGGCTTTCCTTGATTATATGCTAAAAAACAGGGTGGATTATTCATGCATCCCCTTTTTAGAAAATACAGGATAACTTCCTGATGTTGCCATGGCATTTGTAAACTGTCACGGCACTAGTGGGAGTGTAGCAGTGAGAATGACCAGAGGTCACTCTCGTCGCCATCTTGGTTTTGGTGGGTTTTGGCCAGCTTCTTTGCTGCAAGCTGTTTTATCAGCAAGGTCTCTATGACCTGTATCTTGTGCTGACCTCCTATCTTATCCTGTGACTTAGAATGCCTTAACCATCTGAGAATGCAGCCGAGTAGGTCTCAGCCTCATTTTACCCAGCTCCTATTCAAGATGGACTTGCTCCGATTCAAACACCTCTGACAGCTTGTCATCTACTCTTTTGACCTACCGGTTATACATCAGGGTTTCCACAACTGCCTCCTTGGTTTCAATTAATTAGAGCAGCTCACAGAAATCAGGGAAACACTTACGTTTACCCATTTATTACAAAGGATATTTTAAAGGATACAGATGAACAGCCAGATGGAAGAGATGCATAGGGAAAAGCATGTGGGATGGGATTCAGAGATTCCATGCCCTCTGTGGCAGGCTACCCTCAAGGAACTTCCATGTGTTCAGTTATCTAGAAGTCCCCAACCTAGTCTTTTTGGGTTTTTATGAAGGCTTCATTATATAGGCATGATTGGTTACATCACTGGACATTGGTGATCAACTTAACTTTCAACCCCTCTCCCTTTCCTTGAGGTTGGTGGCGTGGAGATGAAAGTCCCAACCCCCCAATCCCGTCTTGGTCTTTCCTATGACCAACTCCCATCCTGAAGGGAGCTAGGGGCTGCCAGGTGCCAGTCATCTCATTAGCATACAAAAGATACTCTTATTACACTGAAGACTCCAAGGGTTTTAGAAGCTGTGTGCCAGTATATATATGTATATATATATAAAATCTTACTATAAATCACAGTGTCACAGTACTAGGCACACCTTTCCCTATCATTAAATATTCATCTGTGAGAACAGTTTTAATAATTGCATAAGTATTCTACAAAATATGTGTGGATATACCTTAGTGCAGTGCTTCTCAAATTACAATCTGCATTAGAATCACTTGGAAGCTTGTTAAAGCAGATTGCTGGAATTTTCTGATTGAGTAAACTTGAGATACTTCCTAAGGATTTGCTTTTTTTTTTGAGATGGAGTCTCACTCTGTTGCCCAGGCTGGAATGCAGTGGCATGATCTTGGCTCATTACAACCTCCACCTCCTAGGTTCAAATGATTCTCCTTTCTCAGCCTCCCGAGTAGAGGGGATTACAGTGCACACCACCATACATGGCTAATTTTTGTATTTTTTGGTGTAGAGATGGGGTTTCTTCATGTTGACTAGGCTGGTCTCAAATTCCTGGCCTCAGGTGATCTGCCCGCCTTGGCCTCCCAATGTGCTTGAATTATAGGTATGAGCCACCTCACCTGTTCAGAATTTGCATTTCTAACAAGCTCCTGAATGCTGCTGCTGTTTTCCCTTGGGCGCCACATTTTGAAAACAACAGCTTAGTCTATTTAACCAATTTAGTGTATTTAACTATTTTTTGAATAGTTTGTTTACAAGGTGTAACTCTGCCTAGGAAACCTCTGGGCAATCAGAATTCTTATCAGTCACTGACAGGTAAGTGTGAGTGAGTTTATTAGATTAATGAGGACAATAAATCAATCTCCAAAATTCCTATATCAGATACATCTCAGGCAGCACTGTAGATCCTTGTAGCCTCACCCGTACCTGATTTTGGCCCCTGTCCTGGGGACTAGTAGAGATCAGGGAGAGGTCAGAAGAGCTTTATGCAGGTGCAAGGAGCCCAGTCACAACTCACCTCAGGTCCTCACTCCTACGTCTCTGAACACCCACCCCAGAGCTTCTTTGTTGATGCGTCAGCATGGGATTCCTTGGGTATCCACTAGGCTTTCAGGTTGTACCATTCAAGGCAGTTAATGCCCCACCCCTCATGTTAGCAAACTCCACAGTGCAACCCTCTTTGTTTCATCCTCCATCTCTCCATCTCCCTAGAAACACACTTCCCAATAAAGCGTTCTCTTTTTTTTTGTTTTTTGAGACGGAGTCTGGCTCTGTCGCCCAGGCTGGAGTGCAGTGGCTGGATCTCAGCTTACTGCAAGCTCCGCCTCCCGGGTTCACGCCATTCTCCTGCCTCAGCCTCCCGAGTAGCTGGGACAGGTGCCCGCCACCTCGCCCGGCTAGTTTTTTGTATTTTTTTAGTAGAGACGGGGTTTCACCATGTTAGCCAGGATGGTCTCGATCTCCTGACCTCGTGATCCGCCCGTCTCAGCCTCCCAAAGTGCTGGGATTACAGGTGTGAGCCACCGGCGCCCAGCCTAAAGCGTTCTCTTTTAAGTCTTGGTCTCAGGCTCTGCTTTCTAGTGCACTGGGTTGGTTGGTTAACCCCTTTCAGTGCAAAATATACACGCTATGCCACTTTCTTCCATGTTTGCTTAGTGAGGGAAAGGCAGAAAGCAAGAGTTCTTAAATTGGGATAGGTGAATCAGGCTTCAGGAGGTCTGTGCACTCTCTAAAATCATACATGAGATTGTGTGTTTGCATGCATTTTTTTCTGGGAGAGTCCACTGCATTCAACAGTTCATCAAAGTAAATAACTAAGAAGAGATAGGAAAGGGAGAAGAAACAAAAGGAAAAATTTAAGATCTAAGCAATGTTTGAGAAGGCAGATGGAAATGGGATACCACATGTAATCTGCTGAGTAGCTGGGGGTGATGGCACCAGGGAGGTGATGGTGCCAGGAAGTGATGGCACCAGGGAGGTGATGTTACCAGGAGGGTAATGGGGTAACAGCAGGGAAAGGAAAAGTGTAGAAAAAAAGTAGGAAAGTATAGAAAAAAAGTAGGGATGGAAAGTCATGATACCCTTTTCCCACCCATTGTAAGGGTCATGGCCAACACTCCAGCCAAATGCAGGTTGACAGGAGAAAAGCATAACAAATTTATTTAATTAGGATCTATGTGACACAGGAGGCTTCAGAAATGAGACCCAAAGGCCCGGGGAAAACTGTCTATTTTTATGCTTAGGTTCAATGAAGAATGGACAGCTGTGTAGAAATGTGACTGGACAAAAAGGGGATGATCTAATGGGAATAGACTAAGGGGGAAATCCATTAAGGCCTTTCTGTTCAGATCCTTCTTGAACTCTCTGTGTAGCATTCCTTCCTCTTTGGTATGGGACAGGACCCCTCTGAATGGGAGTCTTCAAGGGAGAAGGGAGAGAGTGATCTTTCTAGGTTTTATGGTTTGCTTGGTGAGAGAGGAGTTTTAGTTTCTATGGCCTGCCCTGTAGGAGAGCAATTTTGGTTTCTATGATTTGCTTTCAGAGAGAAAGAAGGGCAGGAGATGGGAGGATGGGAGGTCAGAAAGATCCAGTTTCTGAGGTTCTTCCAGACTCCTTTAGTTCAAAGTACTGCATATACCAAGGTGGTATACTTTGGAGTATTATGTTCTGAGCTCCAACAAATAGATGAAAAACATGTTTCTCTGATGTTCAGTTGGACCTAGGTCAGCAGCTGGCATTCTAGGAATGCTCAGATAGCCCATGGTGAACATCCACATTGGAACTTTCCCCTCTCTGCAATGGAAGCCTCTGTTTCCTGATTTGTCAAGGAAGGTGGTTGGTATTAGTGATTTCTAAAGAACTTTCAGCAAGAAAATAGTGGCATCTTCTGGTTCATATCCCTGAGGTTTGATTTTTGGTGGTTGCTCCCTTGGGAACACCTAGCATTCCCTGGTTCTGCCAAGAGTAGAATGAAGTGGCAGCTTTCCTGAGAGCCCAGCCCCATCCTCAGCTTGGTCTCTATCAGGCTCTCACCATCTGAAGTGTCACTCTAGAATGAAAATTACATTAATTGAATTTTGGGGGGTAGTACTTTGGAGCAGGCAACCCAAGAGTCAAAATCTAATTTACATACTGATAAGAGTTGAAAAATGATGCCTTCTAATGAACAAAATGCCTGCAACTGGTCTGGCTTGATATTAGCATAAAAGTGTTAATCACTTTGGCATACAGTTAGAAGGTAAATTTGCCTGCAAAAATCCATTGAAATGAAGGGTTCTCTCCATTGCAGTTTATAAGTAATACTGACAGGCCTGAGAGCAGAAATCAGAGTTGGATGAAACACCAATGTTTTGACCCTGTTCTATTCATTGGTTAAATTTCATTTGGTTGGTGAGAACCCTGAAGAGTGAGGTGGGGAAATCCCCAACATCTGGGAAGTGGCAGCCCATGATGGCCTTGGCTGGAAGCTCCCAGTTGAGTCTCTCTCCTCCCTTCCCTTTGAAAGGCGAGGGGTCAATAGCTCAAGGCTGGCCAGACTTTTACAAGCTTCACAGGACCTTTCAACTCAAACTATTTTCATGATACCACCTAGCTGCTTTGATTGACTTCTGCTTGCCACTAGAATTGTCAGATTGTTTGAGGCTTAGGTCTTTTTGGCCTTCTTGAGTTTTTATTAGTCCTCTATTAAGGAAGTAAGGTCATGATCAGCTCTGTGTGTGTGTGTGTGTGTGTGTGTGTGTGTTTGAAGATGACTCTGACTTTGTATATGAACATTCATGGCTGCATTATCCCTAAAGCCAAAAGTGGAAATAAACATCCATCAACAGATGAAAAGATAAACGAATAGTGGTATACCCATCCAATGGAATGTTACTCATTATTCAAGGGAATGAGGTGATGTTACAGTGTGGATGAACCTCAAAAACAGCACACTAAATGAAAGAAGCCAGGCCCAAAGATCACGTATCTCATGTTTCATTTATGTGAAACATCCAGAATAAGTAAATCAGATTGGTGGTTGCTATGGGTTGGGGGTGGGATGGGAGTGATTGCCTAATGGCTTTTCTTTTGGGGTGATTCAAAGATTTTGGAAGTTGGCATAGGCATACACAGCATTGTGAATGTACTAAATACCAATGTATTGTAAACTTTGAAATGCTTAATTTTATGTTACATGAATTTTACCTCAAAAAGAAAACTTGGTTATTCTTAATGCAATGTGGAGAATGGATTAGAAGGGGCAGGTTGCAAGTTTATTGCAATGACCCAAGTGTGAAATTATAATAGTTTGAACTAGGGTGGTGGCTATGGAGGCAGAGAGGAGTGGAAGATCTGAGAGACATTTGGTGGTAAGTGTTAAGGATGTATACCTGCAAAAGTAAACCCTCATATCACATGGGCTCCAATGTGGTATCAAGATGAAGGGGAAAAGGGAAATGGGGGAAATTCTTTCCTGGGGGTGTTCCCAGATGAATTCTTTGCTTTATGTGCCTAGAACTCCTTGATTTTGTATGTGCACGTATGGTAAAATGTGTTATATTTGCAGCCATTGTGCAGCTATGCCATTGTGGAGAATCTTAGGCTTCCTGTGGGAGAAAGTATCTGGGAGCTTGTGTATTGGCCACATTTCTATCATCACATCATATCTGAGATGCCTCCCTGGAAGTGAGGACAGCTGTATCAGAAATACTGATCCAGCTCTGGGTGGGTATAACACACACACACACACACACACACCCCGCATACCCGCTAGGAGGCTGACAGCATACACTTTGATGTGCACTGGCACAGATAAGTCAATACGCTTGTTGAAACCAGAGGGAAAAATCTATGTCATGTTTTTCCCAAATAGTCTTAAAGTACAAATAAAAAGAAAAACATTCAAACTGACCACATGTAATTAGACTAGGTGAATACCCTGCCTTCCTCATTCCCTCATTGAACCTCATTCCCTCATTGAACCTCCCTAAGATTTGCTTTTGGAATAGATGTATGTATTTTTTTTTCCACAACAGGAGAAACTTGTCTTGAGTATCTTCTGCTTTTATTATAAAAATAGTTGGATTAATGAGGCACTGACTGGCAGTGGAACAGTCTAGCAGAACCCATTAATCTGAGTGCATCACATCTGATATCATTGTTCAAAATGGTAGCATTTTCCCTCTTCCCTCTTTCCCTCTTCCCTCTCCCTCTTATCATCTTTCTCCAAAATAAAGAATATTATTATTTTTTAAATTTAGAAAGCAAGGAATGCCCCAATGAGTGTATTTTATCATGAATTAATCTCCTTCCTGGGAGATTGAAGGCCCTCTGGGTGGGCCTTGCTGCTAATATCATCCTGAGTGTGCAATTATCCTCTAATAAGCATGGTCTCTATCATTATTGCTTAATAGCTTTATTATATTACCTTGGACTAAGGCTGTCCCAGGCCTAGTCAAAGACAGTTTAGACCCTTCCTTTGGAAGGGCTGGCGGCCTGGAGCAGGATGACACCCCTGGGGCTGGAGTGTTGAATGGAGGATGTGTCTCAAACCCCCAGGCCTACTCTTGCCTGAAAGCACTTAGCAGTTGGCCCAAGGGCTGGCACCCCTCAGGGCCCTGGCCCCTGCCTTTGGTGTGCTGAAGTGTGAGTAAGTGTTAGAGTGCTCTTGACTTCAGTCTGTGTATGTATTTTTTAAAATGGTGTGAGGTGTGGTAGGGGTCACGCAATGAAGCAAACCAGAAACCAGCATGAAATCCAAATCTATTTACGAAAAGAAAAAAAAGATAGAAGAGGGATTTCTGATATACAACTTCGGAAAATTTTAGAGAAGAAAGTATGTGTGTGTATATATATATATATTTATTTATTTTTATTTTTATTTTTGAGAGAGCATCTTGCTCTATCAGCCAGGCTGAAGTGCAGTGGCATGAACATAACTTACTGCAGCCTTGACCTTCTGGGGTCAAGCAATACTCCTGCCTCAGCCTCCCCAATAGCTGGGACCACAGGTATGCCACCACACCTGGCAATTTTTTTTTTTTTTTTTTTTTAGAGATGGGGTCTCACTATGTTGCTCAGGCTGGTTTTGAATGCCTGGACTCAAGTGATGCTCCCACCTCGGCACCCCAGAGTGCTGGGATTACAGGCATGAACCACCACGCCTGGCCTATTTTTTATTTTTTAATACCTAAGTTATACATGAATAAATCATAGTTATAAAAATTTTAGATGGAGCTAATTATTTGCATCCACTACCACATAGAGATTATTCTCTACTTCCTTCCCCCTCCTTTCTCATGACACCTCAAAAACTTCACTGAGAATAAAATTCTTGAGCAAAAATGAAATTGTATATTACACATGTATTGAAGAAATTTGGGCCTGGTTTGAACTTATCACAATCTGAATATTTCTTTAGAAACCAATGTTTTCCACTTTGAATAACCCGTGGCTTAAATGCTGGCATAGAATTTTATAAGACCATGAAGCTTTTGAAAGAACAATGACGTTATGAAAAATTCAATGACATGGTTCGACCATAGAAGTGATTAAAGTTTAAGTGGAGAAAGCAATTCAATTCTTGGATCAAAAACCAATAATAGGATCCTAGCTATGAGGACTGGAGCAAACCTTTGGTGTCATTTGGTCTTGAACCCTCATTTTACAGATGCATTTTACAGATGAGGAACCTGAGGTCTTTCCAAGATGAAGGTTTTCTTGAAATTGACACTCCTGCTGTACATGTATTGTCCCTGGTATTTAAAGTGGTGCCTTTTGCCAATCAGATAGAATATTCGTTTACCTTTTGATTGACTCAGCTTGGTCATCCCATTGTCCCCAATATACTCTGCTGGTTCATTCAACAAATATACCCTGAGCACCCATCATAGCCAGCCTTGTGGGGACCAAGGTGGCAAGCCCAGGTCTTTGGAAGCAAGGAGCCCACCAAATACACTAGTGATTATGTTATGTTGAGCCCTGTAATAAAGGCAGAAATACATTCTTGTTTTTATGCCTTTGTGGGTTTTTCTGCCTCTAATTCTCTTCTTACTCCTTTATATCCCTTGTATTATCTTTTATGACCTAACTATGCCTTCAGACTACTGTAGCCCACAATGATTTCTCCCCTATTCCCTTTTTATGCTCATAGTTAAGCTGACAATATTTGAGAAGTTGATTGTTATCTCAGTCGCAACAGGTTAGGTTACACTGGGGAAACAAATAACCTCCAAATTTCTGTGGTTTTACATAACAAGATGTATTTCTCATTTATATTACATCTGCCATGTAGGTCAACAGGTGGCTTCTGTTTCTTGTAGTCATTTAGCAGGGTCCTGGCTGACAGACGCTCTGTCTTGACATGTGCTTCCATGATCACTGCCACGAGGAAAGGAGGTTGGAGCTGGGTTTAACTAAGTGGTTAAATATTTTCCCTGAAAAATGACAACCATCACTTCTTATTTTCTTGTCCAAAACAAGTCCCATGACCATACCTTACTTCCGGGTGGGTGAAGTACAATTTTTTCTTATATGTGGATAGAAGAGAATCTGAATATGAACATATGAATGATTACCACAACTGTATAGATCTTATTAGTCTGCTAGTATTTCAGGTATGTTTATCTAATTTTAACAAATTATAAGAATCTTAAAGGTAGGGGACCGTGTCCTCCTTTTTTTATTTTGTAAAACCATGTCCAGCAGAGGGCACAAAACCAGATCCTTAATGCATTTTTATTTGATGTTTTCGTTTGAGATTTTGTAAAATCTTGTTTAATTAAACCTAGTTTACGTTTTCTTCAGGATCTGAACTTAACTTGTAAATCAAGGAACTTCAGAGACATCTAAAGCTTTATACTGTTTGGTGTTCCTTGCTGGCAGAGCCAAAGGAGGAGTTTCCAGGCAGGAAGCCTGAACTCACTGAGGCCTTTTCTAATTCTCACACGTGTCTAAATGTCTTCAGTGATCCTCAGTCATTTAACACCACTCCCAAACTGTCATTTGTTCAGTTTATAACAAACCGGGCAGGTTGACAACTCAATGATCAAGTATCAAGAGTACACAGACAGCTGACCTTTAGAATCCTTCTGAGATTCTTTAAAGTTTCTTTCAAGGAAGATGGTGACAAAATAAAGCCTGTCCCTGTAAGTTTGCCAACATCCTCCTGAGACCCAGGGCCTGTAAATAGCTGAGTACTCATCTTTATGAAACTTCCATATCTTCAGCTCTTGAGTCCCATCCATCCAGACCTGTTTACAAGCACTCGGTTCCTGAGCTCTTACTTCACCTCTTGTCTGTGATGCCTCCCAAAACTGTGAGTGCTTAAGGCAGACTACAAATTAAAATTCAGTGTTCTTTCAAACCAATTATTTACATTTTTGTTCATTTATTTTAAGAAGAGGCTGCTTGAGGAAGAATTGTGATGCTTGACTACTGGTGGTAGCACAAAAGCTCTCCTTTCTTGCCCTAAAAAAATCAGCTCTGACTCTATATCCAGTTACCAACATAATGTGTAACAAACCAATCCAACATTGTGGTTTAAAACAATAGCCATGTAAGGGCCGGGTGTGGTAGCTCACACCTGTAATCCCAGCACTTTGGGAGGCCGAGGTGGGCAGATCACAAGGTCAGGAGATTGAGACCATTCTGGCTAACGCAGTGAAACCCTGTCTGTAGTAAAAATACAAAAAATTAGCTGGGCGTGGTGGTGGGCACCTGTAGTCCCAGCTACTCAGGAGGCTGAGGCAGGAGAATGGCATGAACCCAGAAGGTGGAGCTTGCAGTGAGCCGAGATCACGCCACTGCACTCCAGCCTGGGTGACAGAGCGAGACTCTGTCTCAAAACAAAACAAAACAACAACAACAAAAACCAAAACAGTAGCCATGTATGATTTCCCATGGGTCCATGTGTTCACCAGCCAGCTCTACTCATCTGACCAGTCTTGGCGTGTCCCAGCTGGGCTCATTTATGCATCTGTTCAGCTTGTGGGTCAGATGAAGGTGAGACAGGATATTTCCCTTGACCCCTTTGCAGGACTTGTAAAGGGGTGATTTGTTCCCTCAGCCTGCAGCTCTGAACCCCTCATGACAGGGGGTGGAACACACAGGTGAGTAGGTGCAGGAGCTGGGGCAAATGAATGCTGGAACTGGCTGGTCGCTCCTCTCTGGTGGAAGCAGGCTCTGTGTGGGTCCTGTGGCAGCATCAAAGTGTGTTACAATGCTCTTTTAGCTCTGCTGTCTGGGAGGGGGTGTCTGTGACCTCTGGAGCTTCAGAGGGCATGTGTTACAATCAGTGCTGTTTTAGCATTTGCTATCCACAAATGGCTAAGTGTTAACCAACTGAGTGGAGGGTCAGGGTGCCAGCCTTTTACACCCTGCCCTCTTGGTACCTGAATACTTGTCTGGTGTCCGGGAAGAATCAGGTCACATGAATGAATTGAAGGGTGGTGTATGCAGAGGATTTTATTGAGTGGTGGAAGTGGCTCTCAGTGGGAAGGGGAGCTGGAAGGGGGATGGAGTGGGAAGATAATCTTCCCCTGGAGTTCTGCTGTCCTTGGCTGAACTCTTCTCCAAAATCCCACTGTCAAGCCATTCCTCTGAAGTCAAGCTGCTTTTATTTGACATCCAGCTGCTTCTTTTCTTCTCTCCTTCTCTGCTGCCCTGCTCTGCTCTCCTGCTAGTGGAACTTGGGGTTTTTATGAGTACAGGGTGGTTTTGGAAAAGCAACATTCTGATGGGAAAACAGTTCTCATTTAGGGCTGGGGATCCAGGTTTGCCAGGGACCCCACCCTTTTCTACCTAGTATTTCCCTGCCTTACACCCATATCAAAGGCTGCTTCATTGAGGGCCACAGCTAGGACTGCTTTGATCTCCTCCATGGACCTGCCACATGCCCATGTCTCATGCCCACACATCCCTCTGGCAGACTAGCTTGCCTGGGTTCTCGTGACAGTCACAGAGAAACAATGGAGGAAATAGGAAGACTCACACATTTTGAAGAGCTTTTTATGTGTCAGATTTGCTACTGTCCCATTGGCCAAAGGAAGTCACATGGCCCAGGCCAGAGTCAGAGTGGGTGGGGCCTGCACAGTTACAGGATGAAAAGCCTGAATTTAGGGAGGCCATTAATTAGGGCTGTTCATATACTAAATCTACCAGAGGCTGCAAACATGAACATCCCACACTGACAACCAAAGCTTCCAATAATTAGGACCCACTATCTCAGAGGCATTTCTTTTGGGAGGAAATCTGTGTTCCATTGCTGCACATTTGGGAAATTACTAAGCTTTTACTGTGGATGATTGGACACCAGCTAGGAGAGGTAGGAGTGGGATCACTGCACCCTTCTTTCATGTGGGTTTGAGACTCTGGCTGCTCTGAATTGCTAGAGTAATCTTGTTGAGCAATGAGGACTTGGTCATTGTCATTATCATGGTATTGGTCATGCATTTGCAGATAGATGGTAAAACTGATGTTTTTCCTCTTGGTAGGATTTAAATTTATAAGGGAAGGGCAAGGGGTACAAGGTTTTCCATGTAGTGGCTTTACTCCCTAAGGAGATGTGGTCAGTCTTGGAGAGACAATAATGTCCTCAATCACAATTCAAGAGCCATTAAAATGATGTAATGCAAACAGATTTTTTATCAAAGGCCACAGAAACTAATTTATATACTGTGCTTTTCTGACCCTCTCTATCTTCCTAACTACAGGAGATAAATGATAAATATTACTAAAATATTACACAATTCCAGAGGGATCCCAGAACTTCTTCAACACTGCATTTGTATTATGTTGTAAAACTTCTCTTTAATTTGGCAGAAAGTGTGTTTTTTTAAAAAATAGTTTCTGGGGTCTGCAAAGAAATGCCTTGTTTGAAGTGAGTTCCCTATCTCATTCAAACTGGGATCTGCCTGTTAACTAGGCATGCCACATTAACTGCAGCTCACATGTAGTGCCAGTGGCAACCAGGCTATTGCTTAACAAGGATGCATAATAACTAATTGCATTTTAGGCCATTGGTTTGTCACTGTGACAGTGCCAAGTAACGGTTTCACAAGTGAAGCAATGAGTCCAATTCTGTCTCACTTATGAGCCTGAAAATCATAAAACAGTCTGCTCCCCAGGAATATGATGTTCTCAAGGATTTTGGCGTGTACTGTAGCATGTCCCGTCCACTGCCAGACTTAATTGAAATCTGTGTCTCTATTATGGATCCTTGATGTCAATCATCAATTGTCATAATCCTCAAAAGTACTTACTTAGTCTTTTCCCACGTTCTGCATCAATAGCCTGTAGAGACAAAGGCTTCAAACCAGGAAGGCAGTGTTTAACCTTCCTAATTAATGGCTTTGGATGAAAGAACATCTCCAAGGTGCTCAGAAGAAAGAGATTCTATGGGGATTTTATGCATTGCTCTTTTGAGATGCTTTGCATGCTGGTGTATAATTTGCAAGTACATAAGGAAGTGAATGCTCAGAATATAATATTCAGAGCCCATCTATTTATGTTTGTGTTTAATAAGTTCTTTGTAAATCTCAATTTAGCAGATGTCTTCTGACTCTAAATAAAGCTCTTCATGAGGGAGTCAGTGTGGCTGTATGACAAAAGTCACATTATCATTTGAGTACAAATATTTGCAAAATAGAACAAACTGGAAAATTGAGGGAAAAATACCCACTGGAATTTGTGACTCATTAAATTCTCATGTGCATGACATATTGGGAAAAACTGTGCAGTGCTTGGTTCAAAGGATGCTTTCCCTCTTCCTTTCTTGGCTTTTGGCACTAATAAAAACTTCATGGAATGTGTGTACCCTCTCATGCCCCACGTTTTGTATGAGAGCATATTCCTAGATGCCATTATAATGTGTGTGCATGTTGTATTTTTTGTTGCAAAGTCCAAAAGGTACATGAAATGGTCACTGGTACATTGGCAGGCTTATTTCTAAGGGATGTACAAAGGCTTTGTGCCTGTAACAGCCTGCTCCTCACCCATGCTCAAGTCTTTGCCCCCAAGATGACATCTCTCCAGTCTCTATCTCCTTCCTCTCTTCTGAATTTGCTCGTTCTGACTTTTTGCCACTAAATGTCATTCTGTGACTGCATCCGTGGTGTTCAGGTTATCTTGGTTCTGGTTTTAGTCCCAGATGTTGACATTCAGATCTCTATCAGCTCCATCTTCTGTAATCTCTAAGCAGTCTTGTTTCACTTCTACATTGATCTGAGGTTTGAGGGGTCCTGGCTTCTCTGCGAGGTGAATTTAAACAGAAGGGACACCAAGATGGCATTTACGAATCTCTCCAGAGCTTCAGCTTTACAAAATTAGTTATATTCCCCCAAAATAAAACTCCCTTGCTAATCTGCTAGGGTGCCTCCACCAAAGGAAGGAACCAAATAATTCTCAATCTGATTTATGTTTTTGGCTTCTGTTACTTCTAGAACTAAGAATTCCATAAGTTTATTACACACTGTGTAAAGTAACATTTTTATTGTCTCTAAGACATCACCCTTCAAGCCTTGATTCTGGAATGTGGGGGCTCTCGACCCCGATGACTTCATCTCGCTTTTCTTGATTTATAAGTATCCCAGCCTGGTGAACATAGTGAAATCCTACTCCTACAGAAAATACAAAAATTAGCCGGACATAGTGGTGTGTACCTGTAGTCCTAGCTACTTGGGGGGCTGAGGTGGGAGGAACGATGGAGCCTGGGAGGCTGAGTTTGTAGTGAGCCAAGATCATGCCACTTCACTCTAGCCTGGGTGACAGAGCAAGACCCTGTCTCAAAAAAAAGTGTATGTGAGTTTCCTTCAGACTTTGAGTTTCCAGATTGAGAATTTTATTTATTATCATTAGATGACAATGTTTCTATTCATGGGTGCAGACATAACTGAGAAGACAGATGCCTAGCCAGTAATTCCTTCTGCAGGCTATTCAGAAAAGAACTGCTCTTATTTATAGTTTCCATCAGCAAGAAATACCCCTGTTTGAGGTTCATTCTCGTCATTCACTATCTTATAGTAAGCCTACCACGTCTTATGTCCAAGTTTCCTATCCCGTTAGGATTTTTTTTCCCTTTGCCCTGAATGTTTCCACTTTCTGATATTGTATTTAAGTATCTGATGGAAGCATTATTTTCTCTCTCTCTCTTTTTTTTTTTATCCAAAATGTGTTTATTGAGATGGTTTCCCACTCATCTTGATTCAAAGTGCCTTTAGTGCTGCTTCCTCCTAAAGGAACATCCTTCTGTAAGCCTTACTTTTCCTCCTGTAGGCTGGCAGAGGACAGTGGAGCAGCCAATACACAAAACTACTGTTTGTTCATGGCTAAAGACCGTGGTGATTTTATAGCATCATGGGCATTTCACACCCATGAAGTAGGAATTGGGGCTCTGCACCAGGCGTTTCTTCTTGTGTTTCCTCTTCTCTTCTGGGGAGGGATGAAGGAGATCCTTTGCGAGAGGCATGTTCTCATGTGGGTAGGTCATCACCGCCGGAAAGCAGAAGCATTATTTTCTATACTGCCAATTGGTATCTCCCATTGGCATTTTGATAGGGGGATTCCCATCTATGAATCATCCAAGTAGAGATGGAAAGTAAGGTAGTTGGATACTAAGTTCTGGAGCTCAAAGGAGAGATCATAGGTAAAAATATAAAGTTGGGGTCATAAGCATTGGATGATACTGAAGCCATGAGACTGGATGAGGTCTCTCAAGGAGATAATGTTGAGGAATGAAAGGAGAATGTTGTTATGACTCAACTCACAATGATACCTCAATTCTACCTAGTTGATATTCTGCTCATCACCTGATTACAGTTATTTGTTTATGTCTTCACTCATACAGTACTGCATCTTATGGCACAAAATTTCTTAGCCTCTTTCAAAGATTTGATTTTTAAGTGTTGTTAATGATTTCTTTTATGGTAATTGTAACTCATTGAAGATGTTGTTCAGAAAATCTTTTCCTTTCGTCCCTGGGAGTCAGGGAAATGGTGCCTCTCCAAGAGTGATTGTCCGTCTCTCTCACTCTCTGTCTTGCCTTTTCTCCTACCACCACCTCCTTCCTCGCCTAGTTGAGATGTCACAAAGAGAGTTGTATGAAAGTCACCAATACCTCAGGATTAGGAGAAGCATCTAGGCCCCAGTAGGCAAATATTTCTCAGGATCATGGTCAGCATAGCACACCTGTCCTGATTTCCACTCCACCCTCTGAGCTTTTTTCTTTTCCTTTTAAAACAGGATCTTGCTGTGTTGCCCAGGCTGGAGTGCAGTGGCTATTCACAGGTGTGATCATAAGTACACTGTAGCTCTGAACTCCTGGGCTCAAGTGATTATCCTGCCTTAGCCCCTTCAGTAGCTGGGACTACTGTGCCTGGTTTCTCCTTAGGTTTTAGTCATTGCTATGTCTGTGAGTCTCCATCTTCAGCTCCTAGTTTCAGTCATTGTTTCCATCTTCTTAGGGTCAATAAACAGTGTCTATGTAGATGAACTATGTTTCTCAAAGTTTTCTCTGCTCCTCATTTCCCACTGTCACATCTTTCAGCTGAGTCAAAAGTCCAGGGAAAGTTGGACAAGTTACCCCTCACATGCTAAAATGATGAATGAAATTGGGAAAACTCTATTTAAGGGCACAATGTGACCTATGTGATAAGCTTATGATATGGCCATGAGAAAACAGTTTCTCTATGTCTCCCAGTAGAGGGTCAGTTTGAGAGAGAAATGGGCAAATACTCTTGGAGAGGAGTAGCCATCGAGAGATTGCCAGGGAGGGGAAAAAAGTTTTTGGGACGTCATTTTCAAATACATGCAGTTATCAAGAAAGAACCATAAGTCAACCAACCTCAAATGCAATATGAGAAATAACTCTACTGGGAGTTGAGAGTTGGGAGCTTCTTCCTCAAGAAGGAACATGTGCGATCTGCATGTTCCAGTCTAGCAGCTTCTGCAAACTGGAAGAGCTGTTCTTCACCCCACTCAGTTAGGGATGGAGCTTGATGTCACGCTGAGATCCCTAAGAACATGCAGAACTTCCTGAGCATGAGCAGTGTGGTACCTTGGAGTACACACACTGATAGCTTTGAAGCCAGTGGAGTATATCCAGCTGTTTTTTAGGGTTGTCCTGATGTGGGATGTGTTTAATCTTGGGTTGCATGTTTATGTTCATAACTGTGCAGACTGCTTGTGACTCCTAATTGTGTGCATGCCATACGGGCGTGCCTCTGGAGACATTCTCATAAGATTAGGGAAATGTCTTGATGACTCTAAGATATTTGACAGGGTTTGTGGGTCAAAAGATTTGATTGTATGATGGATTCCTGCTCTATTCCTTTACTGTAAGTTAAGAGTATATTCTGGTCTATTTCTAGGATGTTGCCAGTATGTGTGTGTGTGTGTGTGTGTGTGTGTGTGTGTGTGTTTTATGATAAAATAAGAATGCTTACTTTCGATTTGGTAGAAAAATCCACCCAGCTCTCCAAATAAAGTAACTCCAAATCCACTTAGTAAAAACATATTATTATTAGAGCTTAACTGCAAACTGGAGGGCGAGGGACAAAAAGAAATCTCTGGAGTCAGCAGGATTGCCCAGGAAGCTTGCATTCATTGCCAGTATCCACTCTCTCTGATTCCTGTAGCCCTGTGTCCTGGCGCTGTGTTCTTAGCCTCTGTCAGTTCCTTTCTGCTATGCCCCTCCTTGGCTATGGATACTGAAGCCTTCATCCTACAGGGTTAGAACTGTCCAGTGATTGAGCATAGCTTTGCCTTCTATCAGTGTGAATGTCCACTGTAGGTGATGCCTGGATTTAATCTGCAACCTGAAGGGATAATCCCTTGTTTATCTAAAGGACACCAGATACCCAGAAAGCTGTAGCCTTCCCCCCGCCCCCCATCATCACCATGTGGACCCTGTCTGCATGAGGAAATTTCTGTCCCAGTTTTGAGTTTGTCCACCATAGTGGTCTCAGCACTCCTCAAAGCCAAGCCAGCCCACACCACCAACATATTTAAAATAGTATGTTCTCATTCTCATCAGTCTTGTATTGCTGTTGCTTTTATTAGTTGAGTATGCTACAGGCTAAACTATGGTCTTCTCTAAGGTTCCACGAACAATTTGAGGTCAAGAGAACATAACTGTGACAGTATTATGTTATTAATAACATAAAATCAATTCACTCATTAATTGCATGAAACCAAATACACAGTGGGGCAGCAATGATTACAGATTTTCTTCGACGTGGTTCCGCTCCTCAACCAGTTCCCTTTGGAGGCACGCTGGGCTTGTTGGCCCACTGCCCTCATGATAGCATGATGGCAAGGGAGTAATAGGACAGAAATAGCTGAGTGTCTCTGGGCTGGATCTTCACACAGTCTTTAATCTGGTGAGTTATGTTGTAGGGATGGTAACCTAATTATTTCCTGGACAGAATTAACTACACATGTATATTCACCTTCTCTACCTGCTGTCAAAGATCACATCTTTCTCCAGGGTCTTGATGCTACTTTTATATCCATTCTCTCCTGCATCACCAGTTTCTCCTTCTGAGCTGGTGATTTCCAACAGCATACAAATACGTTTTAAGATCTCCCATGTTAAAAAACTTTCACTTGACTCCACTTCTCAGCTCCCCTAAATAGAGAAACTTTTGGAATGCATTATCTATACTAACTGCCTCCATTTTTTTATCTCTCATTCATACTTTAACTTCAGTCAAGTTTCTACCCAGCACTCCCACTTAAATGGTTTTCCTCTCCACTGAAACCATTCTCCTTAATGGTAGGTACCAATGGCTTCCATGCTGTCCATCTAAGCGGCTGTTATCTGGCCTCACTAGATTTGACCTTTAAGCAGCATCAACCACTCCAGTTGTTGGCTGGTTGACCCTTTCCTCCATTTACTATCACTTTCATCTCTTGGTTTCCAAAAAACACTGAGCTCTGCTGGTTTTCCACTGATATCATCAATGGATATGGTTTGGTTCTGTCTCCACCCAAAATCTCATCTTGAATTGTAGTCCCCATAATCCCCATAATCCCTATGTATCAAGGGCAGGACCAAGGGTGAAGGTAATTGGATCGTGGGTACAGTTCCCCTCATGCTGTTCTTGTGACAGTGAGTGAGTCTCACAAGATCCGATGGTTTTATAAGCATCTGGCATTTCCCCTGCTTGCACTTCTCCTTCCTGCTGTCCTGTGAAGAATGTACCTTTCTTCCCCTTCCACCATTATTGTAAGTTTCCCAAGGCCTTCCCAGCCATGTGGAACTGTGAGTCAATTAAACCTCTTTCCTTTATAAATTACCCAGTCTCAGGTATTTCCTTATAGCAATGTGAGAACAAATTAATATAGCAACTGCTCCTTTTCAGCCTCTTTTGCTGGTTCTTCCTTCTCTACCTAATTTCCAAATGTTGTCATATCTTGGAATTCAATCTTGAGCTCTTTTCCTTTTCCATCCACTCTCTCCCCGCAAGGTTTTAGTGTAACATCTCCTGGTTAAGTCTAACTCGGACCTACCCCACTTAGCTTCTTACCTATCCAGTCTGCTATCAATATTTCTCATTTGAATGTCCACATGACTTCTGAAATTTAATGTGTTACAAATGGGGGGGGGGGGGTTTCTTTCTCTCACAAACTTAGTCTTCCTATTAACCTTTCCAATAAATGACATTACCAAACTCTCAGTTGCTCAGGCCAAAAGTCTAAACATTATACTTGACTTTTCCCATTCCTTCAACCCCTCCCACATTCATTCCATCAGAATTCTTGTTGGTTCTACCTCAAAAATAGATTTAAAATCTGTCTAGTTCTCCCCATCTTCACCACTGCCATGTAGGTGCAACTGGCATTATTGTGTTTAGGCTTGCTCCCTTTCAACCCATGCTCTGTTTAACAAAATTAGTTTTGTTTTTTTTTTCTTTTTCGTTTGACGCAGAGTCTTGCTCTGTTGCCCAGGCTGAAGTGCAGTGGCAGGATAATGGCTCACCGCAGGCTCCACCTCCTAGGCTCAAGCAATCCTTCCAACTCAGCCTCTCAAGTTGTCAAGACTACAGACGCGTGCCACCATACCCAGAATATTTTTTATTTTTTTGTAGAGATGGGTTCTTGACATGTTGCCCAGGCTGGTCTCAAACTCCTGGGCTCAAGTGATCCTCCTCCCTCAGACTCCCAAAGTACTGGGATTACAGGTGGTTTTTTCAAATAACAAACTAGATATATCACTCTCCTGCTTAAAAGTCTTTAATAACTCCCTACTTCTCTTACAAAAAATTTTGAACTCAACTTTGACCTATAAGTTCTGTCTGATTTGTCTGCTGCACTTCTCAGACATATTTTATATCAAACTTCCCTCTCATTCACTGCTTCCTAACCACACTGGCCTTTCTGTTACTCAAATGCACCGTTACCTTAAGGCATTCTCATTCACCGTGTCCGTATCCAATTCATTCATTTTCACACAGCCATCTTATTCTCATCCATCAGGGCTCAGCCCAAATATTACATTTGTTGAGCTCCTCTTCTGACCATTCCTTCTAAAGTGGTTCCCCCATTTTATCCTCTATTGCCCCACCTGGTTGTTTCTTCCTAATGCCTATTATAATATGTAAATATCTTATTTGTTTAGCTAGTTGCTTATTATTTGTCCTTCTCCTTTATTGGATTACAAGCTTTATGAGCAGGGGTCTTATCTGTCTTGTACAACTATGCCTGCCACGTAGTTGGTACTCTGCAAATATTTGTTGAATAGATGAATGAAGGAGTAAATGAGTGAATGTCTCTGGAAATGGTATTATTTAGAGCCTCTTCAACATCATTTTACTTTTACTTTGCTTGAGGATTCTTCTCCCATGTCTGCTACTGATTTCCCAAACAAGAAAAAGTAAAGTTTTAAGTGCCCAAGTATTCCACTTTGTATAAAGTTCGTAAGCACTATATTTAGAAGAGGTTGGCAAACATAAGCTCTCAAGTTCAATTAAATTCTGGCATGGTAAAAGTACTAATGGAGACAGTGAGCTCTAGTTGATATCTGGACAGAGAGTTTCTGACCATTTGTATCATAGATGTCTATCAAACAGGCAGTTCGTGGAGAACAAGACATAGCAAATACAATTTAGTACATTGAGGGAGACTGACTTTTTTAGCCAAGTTGGCTTAGTCTCTTTATTATGAAGAATATTGATCATAAGATCCAATTTGATTTGGCCAGTCATGTTATCAAGGAGTAGCCTTGCAAAAGTCTCTAGACTGGTAATCTTACTTACGATAAATTAGATCTCTGCCAAGAAATTCTCTAAGGTATACAAGTACTGCACCAACTAAAGATTGTGATCTGCATCTTAGCCCGAGGCCTATAAATATAACTCAGTCAAATTCATGTCCACATTTTCATGATGTATTCAAATCTGCATTTTGATTCAGATGCTAATAGCATGTCTTTTTAATACAATTCTCAGACTCAAAGAATTTGGTCAAAATGATCCTACCAATTTAATGTTCTTCTGTTTTTTAAAAATTATTTCTTAAGTTAATATACCAAAAATGGACTTTGTTGTATGTATAGTTTTCTATAAATTTTAGTACATGTAAAAATTTATGAAACTACCTCTGCAGTTAGGGTACAGAATAGTTGCACCACCAAAAGACACTGTTGTGCTACTCCCTTTTAGTCACACCCTACACTATACCATTCCAACCCCAACAACCACTGATCCATCACTGTAATTTTTTTCTTTTTGAGGTTATTACATAAATGTAATGATACAGAAGAGAGCCTTTTGATACTGGCTTCTTTCACTTAGCATAAATGCTGTTAAGATTCACCCAATTTGCTCCATGCCTCAGTAGACTGTTCCTTCTTATTGTGAAGTAGTATTTCATTGTATAGCTGCATCACAATTTGTTTATCCCTTTACCCAATGAGGGACAGTTAGATTGTTTCCAGTTTTAGGTGGTTAAGACTAGAGTTGATATTTACATTTGTATACAGGTTTTTGTGTGAATGTATATTTCATTTCACTATGGTAAACATCTAGGAGTGGGATTGCTGGATCATATGGTAAGTGTATGTTTAACTTTATAAGAAACTGCCAAAATGCTTTTCATAAAAGCTGTACTGTTTGGCATTCTCACAGCAATGTATGAGAGCTTTAGCTGACCCACATGCTTGCAGCACTTACTAAATCAGACTTTGTCAACTTCTTAACTTTTGCTCTGTGACAGACACTTTTAAGACACTGAAAAGACTAGCTGTAGACTTGGAAAAAAATATTTGTAAGTCACTTATCTGACAAAAGACGCTTGAATATATAAAGAACTCTCAAAACTCAAAACATTAAGAACACAGTTTTAAAAACTGGCAAAAGACTTAAACAGATATTCACTAACAATGATATGTAGGCCAGGCACAGTGGATAACGCCTGTAATCCCAGCACTTTGGGAGGGATTATATTTATATTTACCTTTATAAATATGGTCACTATTTTCAATTTTATTCATCCTAATATGCATGTAGTGATATCTAATTGTGGTTTTAATTAGCATTTCTGTGATGGCTAATGATACTGAACGTCTTTTCATTGATATCTATGTATCGTTGGGTTTGGTTTTTTTTTTTTTTTTTTTGAATCTCACTGTGTTGCCCAGGCTGGAGTACAGAGGTGTGATCTCAGCTCACTGCAATCTTTGCCTCTGGGGTTCAAGCAATTTTTATGCTTCAGCCTCCTGAGTAGCTGGGATTATGGTGCGTGCCACCACACCTGGCTAATTTTTGTATTTTTAGTAGAGATGAGGTTTCACCATGTTGACCAGGCTGGTCTTGAACTCCTGGACTCAAGAGATCTGCCCACATCAGCCTCCCAAAGTGCTAGGATTATAGGCGTTATCCACTGTGAATATCCGTTTAAGTCTTTTGCCAATTTTTAAATTGGGTGCTTCATTTTTTGAGTTTTGAGAGTTCTTTATATATTCAGGAGTCTTTTGTCAGATATGTGACTTACCAATATTTTTTCCAAGTCTGTAGTTAGTCTTTTCAGTCTCTTAAAAGTGTCTGTCACAGAGCAAAAGGTAATAATTTGATAAAGTCTGATTTATTAATTTTTCTATGGGTTGTGTGTTTGGTTCATGTCTAGGAACTCATTGCCTAACTCCAGGTCACAAAAATTTTCTCCTAAAAGTTTTAGATTTCTATTTTCACCTTTTAACCTATGATACATTTTGGTTAATTTTTGTGTAAGTTATGAGGCCTAGGTTGAGGTTTCATATTTTTGCATAAGGATGTTCCAACACCACTTGTCAAAAAGACTATCCTTTCTCCATTGAATTACTTTTACCTTTGTTAAAAATTGGCTATACTTGTATGGCTTATTTATGGATTCTCTGTTTTGTTCCATTGATCTATATATCTATTTTTGACCAACATCATTTCTTTTGATTACTGTACGTTTTAGTAATACTAAATTTAGGGAGTGTAGTTCTTTATTCTTATTTTTAAAAATTGTTTTGGCTATTCTAGTTGCTTGTCTTTCTATATAAATTTGAGAATTGGCTTTTATATGCAAAAATCCTGTTGAGATTTTGATAGAAATGGTATTAAATCTCTAGATTAATTTGGATAGAATTATCATTTTTTACTTTGTTAACTCTTCTAATTCACAAACATGGTATATTTGTCTGCTTGGGCTGCTGTTACGAAATACCATTGACTGAGTGGTTTAACAGCAGGAATTTATTTTCTTGCAGTTCTGGAGACTAGGTGTCCACGATCAAGGTGCCAGTAGCGTTGGTGTCTGGTGAGGGGTCTCCCCTTGGGTTGTAGATGGCCACTTTCTCATTGGGTCCTTATATGATCTCTTTCTTGTGTATGTGTGGAGAGAGAGAGAGTGGGCTTGCTGGTGTCTCTTCTTATAAGGCCACTAATCCTATTGGATCAAGGCCCCACTCTTACGACCTTATTTAACTTTGTTTCCTTAGAGCCCCTCATCTCCACAAATAGAATCCCTTAAGGGGTTAGGGCCTCAACGTATAATTTGTGGTGGGGGTATACAGAAACATTCAGTTCTTAACACCCTGTATGTTTCTTCATTTATTTAGGTTTTCTTTAATTTCTTTCATTAGTGCTTTGCTTTCATCATACTTTATATATATTTTGCTAGATTTATAGCTAAATATTTTCTCTTTGGAACTATTGCAAATGACACTATTTTTTAAATTTTAGTTTTTTAAAATTTTTCTTTAACTTTTGTTTTCTTTAACTTTTATTTTAGGCTTAGGGGTACATGTGCAGGTTTGTTATATAGGTAAATTTGTGTCACAGTGGTTTGGTGTACAAATTATTTTGTCACCCATATACTAAACATAGTACTCAGGATATGGTTTGGCTGTGTCCCCACCCAAATCTCATCTTGAATTGTAGCTTCCACAATTCCCATGTGTTCTGGGAGGGGCCCAGTGGGAGATAATTGAGTCATGGCAGTGGTCTTTCCTGTGCTGTTCTCATGATAGTGAATAAGTCTCACAAGATCTGATGGTTTTATAAAGGGGAGTTTCCCTGCACAAGTTCTGTTGTTCTCTCTTGTCTGCCACTATGTAAGACGTGCCTTTTGCCTTCTGCCATGATTGCAAGGTCTCCCCAGCCAGGTGGAACTTGAGTCCATTAAGCTTTGCTTTCTTTATAATTACACAGTCTTGGGTATGTTTTTATCAGCAGTGTGAAAATGGACTAATACAACTTAGTAGTTATTTCTTACGCTCATCTTCATCCTCCCACCCTCTAACTTCAAGTCGGCCCCAGTGTCTATTGTTTCTTTCTTTGTGTCCATGTGTTCTCATTATTTAGCTCCCACTTACAAGTGAGAACGCATGATATTTGGTTTTCTGTTCCTGCATTAGTTTGCTAAGGATAATGGCCTCCAGCTCCATTGATTTTCCTTTAAAGGATATGATCTCATTCCTTTTTATGACTGCATAGTATTCCATGGTGTATATGTATGACATTTTCTTTATCCAGTCTGTCATTGATGAGCATTTATGTTGATTCCATGTCTTTGCTATTGTGAATAGTGCTGCAAATTTGAATGCAAACATTTGAGTGCACATGTCTTTATGGCAGAATGATTTATATTCCTTTCAGTATATACTCAATAATGGGACTGCTGGACTAAATGGTGATTCTGTTTCAAGTTCTTTGAGGAATCACCATACTGCTTTCCACAATGATTGAACTAATTTACACTCCTGCCAACAGTGTATAAATGTTCCCTTTTCTCCACAACCTTACTAACATCTGTTATTTTTTGGCTTTTTAATGATAGCCATTCTGCTTGGAGAGAGATGACATCTCATTGTGGTTTTGATTTGCATTTCTCTAATGATTACTGAAATTAAGCATTTTTTTCATATGCTTGTTGGCTGTGTGTATGTTGTCTTTTGAAAAGTGTCTGTTAAAGTCCTTTGTCCACTTTTTAGCAGGGTTGTTTTTGTTTTTTGCTTGTAAATTTTATTAAGTTCCTTATAGATGCTGGATATTAGGGCTTTGTCAGATGTATAGTCAGGTGCACAGATGTATAGGGAAATATTTTTTCCCATTCTGTAGATTGTCTGTTTACTCTGTTGACAGTTTGTTTTTTTATTTTTTTAATTAAAAAAATTTTTTTGCTATGCAAATGCTATTTAGTTTGATTAGATCCCACTTATCAATTTTTGCTTTTATTGTAATTGGTTTTGGTGTGTTTGTCATAAAATCTTTGCCTGTTCTTCTGTCCAGAATGGTACTTCCTAGGTTATCTTCCAAGGTTTTTATAGTTTTACCTTTAAGTTTTTAATTCATGTTGAGTTGATTTTTGTGTATGGTATATGGTATAAGGAAGGGGTCCAGCTTCACTATTCTCCACATGGCTAGCCAGTTATCTCAGAACCATTTATTGAATAGGGAGTCCTTTTCCTATTGCTTGTTTTTGTTAGCTTTGCTGAGGATCAGATGGTTGTAGGTGTGCAGCATTATTTCTGGGCTCCCTATTCTGTTCATTGATCTATGTATCTGTTCTTCTACCAGTACCATACTGTTTTGATTGGTTACTATAGCCCTGTAGTATAGTTTGAAGTTGGTTAGAAAGATGCCTCCATCTTTGTTCTTTTGGTTCAGGATTGCCTTGGCTATTTGGGCTTTTTGTTTTCATCTAAATTTTAAAATAAAATTTTCTAGTTCTGTGAAGAAAGTCATTGGTAGTTTGATAGGAATAGCATTGAATCTGTAAATTGCTCTGGGCAATATGGACATTTTAATGATATTGATTCTTCCTATCCATGAGCATGGAATGTTTTTCCATTTGTTTGTGTCATCTCTGATTTCTTTGAGCAGTGGCTTGTAATTCTCATTGTAGAGATCTTTCACCACTGGTAGCTATATTCCTAGGCATTTTATTCTTTTGGTGGCAATTGTGAAACTGGGATTGTGTTCCTGATTCACATTTTGGCTTGGATGTTGTTGGTGTATAGGAATGCTACTCATTTTTGTACATTGATTTTCCATCCTTAAACTTTGCTGAAGTTGTTTATCAGCTTAAGTAGCTCTTGGGCAGAAGCAATGGGATTTTTCTAGATATAGAATCATATCATCTACAAACAGGGATAGTTTTACTTCCTGTCTTCCCATTTGGATGACTTTTATTTCTTTCTCTTGCCTTATTGCCTTGGCCAGGGTTTCCAATACTATGTTGTATAGGAGTGCTGAGACAGGGTATCCTTGTCTTGTGCCATTTTCCAAGGGGGAATGTTTCCAGCTTTTGCCCATTCAGTATGATATTGGCTGTGGGTTTTTCATAGATGGCTCTTATTATTTCAAAGTATGTTCCTTCAATGCCTAGTTTACTGAGGATTTTAAACTTTAAGGGACGTTGAATTTTACCAAAAGACTTTTCCATATCTATTGAGATAATCATGTGGTTTTAGTCTTTAGCTCCATTCATGTGATGAATCACATTTATTGATTTGCATATGTTGAACCAACCTTGCATCCCAGGACTAAAGGTTACTTGATTGTGGTGGATTAGCTTTTTGATGTGCCACTGGATCCATATTGCTAGTATTTTGTTGAGGATTTTTTCATCTATGTTCATCAAAGATACTCACCTGAAGTTTTCTTTATTTTGTTGTGTCTCTGCCAGATTTTGGTGTCAGGAACATGCTGGCCTCACATTTTTTTTGGAATAGTTTCAGTAGGAATGGTAACAGCTCTTCTTAATACATCTCCTTCCTAGAATTTGGCTGTGAATCCATCTGGTCTTGGGCTGTTTTTTTTTTTTTTGGTTGGCAGGCTCTTTATTACTGATTCAGTTTCAGAGCTCATTATTGGTATGTTCAAGGATTCAGTTTCTTCCTGGTTTAGTCTTGGTAGGATGTATGTGTCCAGAAATTTTTCCTTTTCTTCTGAATTTTCTAATTTTGTGCATAGAGGTGTTCACAGGGCCTTTGATATTTTTTGTATTTCTGTGAGGTCAGTGGTAATGTCTCCTTTGTCATTTGTAATTGTGTTTATTTAGATTTTCTCTTTTTTTCTTTATTAGTTGAGCAGTCTATTTTATTATTTTTTTCAAAGAACCAATTCCTGGATTCATTTATCTTTCATATGGTTTTTCGTATCTCAATTTCCTTCAGTTCGGCTCTGGTTTTGGTTATTTCTTGTCTTCTGCTAGCTTTGGTATTGGTTTGCTCTTGTTTCTCTAGTTCTTCTAGCTGTGACTTTAGGTTGTTAATTTGAGATTTTGCTAACTTTTTGATGTGGGTTTTTAGTACTATAACTTTTCCTCTTAACACTGCTTTAGCTGTGTACCAGAGACTCTGGTATATTGTATCTTTGATCTCACTAGTTTTGAAGAACTACTTTATTTCTTCTCTAATTTTATTATTTACCCAAAAGTCATTTAGGAGAAAGTTGTTTAATTTCCATGTAATTATATGGCTGTGAGCAATTTTCTAAGTATTGACTTCTATTTTGTATTGCATTCTGCTCTGAGAGTGTAGTTGGTATGTTTTTTTTAATTGCTAAGAACTGTTTTATGTCCGATTGTGTGGTCAATTTTAGAGTATATGCCATGTGGCAATGAGAAGAATGTATATTCTGTTGTTTCTAGGTGGAGAGTTCTGTAGATATCTACTAGGTTCATTTAGTTAAGTGTTGAGTTCAGGTTCTGAATATCTTTGTTAATTTTCTGCCTCAAGGATCTGTCTAATCTTGTAAGTGGGGTGTTGAAGTCTCCCACCATTATTGTGTGGGAATCTAAGTCTTTTCATAGGTCTCTAAGAACTTGCTTTATGAATCTGGGTGCTCCTGTGTTGGGTACATATATACTTAGGATAGTAGTTTTTCTTGTTGAATTGAGCCCTTTACCATTATGTAATTTCCTTCTTTGTCTTTTTTGCTCATTGTTGGTTTAAAGTCTATTTTGTCTGAAATTAGGATTGCAATCCTTGCTATTTTCTGTTTTCCATTTGCTTGGTAGATTTTTCTCCATCTCTTTATTTTGAGCCTATGGGTGTCTTGCTTCTTTAACCACTTGCCACTCTGTGCCTTTTATTTGGGGGCATTTAGCCCATTTACATTCAAAGTTAGTATTGGTATGTATGGATTTGATCCTGCCATCATGTTGTTAATTGGTTATTATGCAGACTTGGTTGTGTGGTTTCTTCATAGTGTCACTGGTCTGTGTACTTAAATGTGTTTTGTGGTAGGTGATAATGGTCTTTCCTTTCTATATTTAGTGCTCCTTTTAGGAGCTCTTGTAAGACAGGTCTGGTGGTAACAAATTCCCTCAGCATTTGCTTGCCTGAAAAGGATCTTATTTCTCCTTAACTTATAAATCTTAGTTTGACTGGATTTGAAATTTTTGGTTAGACATTTTTTTTCTTTGAGAATGTTGATGAGGTGTCATTTGTAGCTGACCTGCCCTTTCTCTCTATCTGTTTTTAACATTTTTTCCATCATTTCAATCTTGGAGAATCTGATGATTATGTGTCTGGAAGTGGTTTAATTGGCTTATGATTCTGCAGGCTATATAGGCTTCTGCTTCTGGGGAGGCCTCAGGAAACTTACAATCATAGTGGAAGGTGAAGGGGAAGTTGGCACATCTTACATGGCTGGAACAGAGGAAGAGAACAAAGGGAGAGATGCTACACACTTTTGAACAACCAGATCTTGTGATAACTCACTTA
This sequence comes from Piliocolobus tephrosceles, assembly GCF_002776525.5. NCBI lineage: Eukaryota > Metazoa > Chordata > Mammalia > Primates > Cercopithecidae > Piliocolobus > Piliocolobus tephrosceles. Next base: position 51,596,611 of record NC_045439.1, on the reverse strand, counting down.
CTATCTGGAGAACAGAAAAGGGAAAATCCACCCCCATGATCCAATCACCTCCCACCAGTCCCCTCCTCCAACACTGGGGATTACAATTTGATGTGAGATTTGGACAGGGACATGAATCCATATCGGATGATATTCTGAAATATGTTTTTCAAGTTGCTTGCTTTATCCCATGTCTGTTTCAGGGATGCAATGAGTCATAGATTTGATCTGTTTACATAATCCCATATTTCTTGGAGGTTTTGTTTATTCCTTTTCATTATTTTTTCTTTATTTTTGTCTGATGGTCTTATTTCAGACAGCCAGTCTTCAATCTCTGAGATTCTTTCCTCAGCTTGGTCTATTCTGCTGTTGCTACTGTAATTGCATTATGAAATTATCATTGTGTGTTTTTTAGCTCTATCAGATCAGTTAGGTTCTTTTTTACACTGTTTTGTCTGTCAGCTCTTGTATCGTTTTATTGTGATTCTTAGATTCCTTTGATTGGGTTTTGATGTTCCCCTTAATCTTAATCTTCATGCCTATCCATATTCTGAATTCTATTTCTGTCATTTCAGCCATCTCAGCCCAGTTAAAAACCCTTGCTGGAGAACTAGTGAGGTTGTTTGGAGGAATGAAGACACTTTGGTCTTTTGAATTGCCTGGTTCTTTCTCATCTCTGCATGTGGGTGTTCCTTTAACTGTGGTGTAGATTGAGCACACTCAATAGGCTTCTTTTCTGGAAGTTTTCAGAGGGTGAGGCTTTGTGCAGGGACTTTGTAGCTGAATTCTTGTTTGTTTCACAGCGGGTTATGTTAGCCAAGTATTTTTGGTGTTGAAGTTTGGGGTGTGAGCCACTAGGTGGCAGTTAAGCATAATTGTCAGGAGGTTCTTTCTCAGCCATGTGGTTCCTCTGTATTTCCTCACAGCTGCCTCCCTTGCTCCCTGTCTATGCCCTGAAAAAGTGTGGGCTCCTCTCCCACTTGAGTGCTGGCTGTGGATCACAGCTTTGCCCTCCCAGGCTGCCCACCCCAGCTCTGGGGCAATCTCAGGCTTCATGTTTCCTCCCCAGCTTGGAGGCAGCAAAGGAAGGAGCCTAAGCAGTGTTTGTGGCTGAGGGTCTTTCACTTGTCTCCTGGGACTCCACCTCAGAGAGGTGCCAAGCTGCAATCAGTGTGATCAGCCTGGGATGGGGCAGCTGCACTGTGGGACCAAGCTGGGGGGTTGCCTGGTGACAAGCAGTGGTTGGGTGAGGCCCTTGGGAGACATACTGGCTTCCTCTCCTAGGGGCAACTGCAGCTTGCTAGAGTTGTGGATAAAGCTCCCAGGGTCTTTGGTCCTTCCCCAATCTGAGGGCAGCAAGAGCAGTTTCCCTGCAGAGACAGTGGCAGAGGGGCTTTTGGTTGTTTCTGGGAGTTCCACCTCTGAGAAATGCGGAGCTGCTGCTACTAGGGGCGTTCAACCAGCTGGTGGGGCGGCTGCATTGCTGGCCTGAGCTGGGGGCCCCACTTGTTGGGGAGCGGATGTCCAGGGCTCACTGGGAGGAGAGACCACGCTCCTTTCTCTATGGTCACAGTGGCATTCTGGAAGCTCGGGGGTAGCGCCCAGGCTCTTTGTTTCTTCCTGAGACCAAGGACAGCAGGGGCAGAACCGTTGCTGTGGCCGTGACAGAGGGGCTGTCGGTTCCCTCTGGGAGCCTCTCCCTAGGGACACCCAGAGCCACTGCCGGTGGGTGCGCTCAGCCAGGGTGGCTGCCAGGGTGGCTGTTCTGTGATCCTGAGTTGGGGGTCCTGCCTGGTGGAGAGGGCGGGGTAGGGGCTCCCCGGGAAGAGGGGCTAGACTCCTTTCTGTGTGGTGGCTGCTGTGTGCTACAGGTGCCAGTCTAGACACTAGGCCCTTTGTCCCTAGGTTGACTCCGGAATTTCCTCCTGAGAGAAATGCTGGGCTGCCTCTGATTGAAGTGTTTAGGTGGGGACAGGGTGGCTCTGCTGGAGTCCCAGGTTAGGCAGACACCGCTCATGAGAAGTGAGGGTGGGACCTGCATGGGAGGGGAACAGTCCAGTCGCTTTTCCGTGAGGCAGCTGCTCTGTGCTAGGGGTCCGTACCATCCCCTGCCCCAACAGACTTTCCAGGCCTGCCCTCCCTCTGGGAGCTCTGCCCCAGGGAGGTGAGGAGCTGCTACTGCCCCATTGCCTGGGTGGGGGTCGGAGGGACAGCTGGGGGTGGGGGGTGGAGTCCTAGGTTGAGAGGTCTTGCCCAGTGAGGAGAAATGGGGTGGGGGACCCATGTAAAAAACAGTCTGAATGCTTTTTTGTAGGGCAACTGCACTGTGCTGGGGGGCCAGTCAGTCCCTCAGCTTGGGCTCTCCAGTGCCTGAAGGCAGCAACAGCAAAGGCTGCAAAACAGCCAAGATGATGGCCCACCCCTCCCTCAGGGAGCTCCCTCTTAGGGAGATGTGGAGCTGCTGCCTTCACATGTGCCTAGAGTCCCAGGCCAATGGGTCTTACCCGCTAGGTGCCATGGAAGTGAGGCCTGCAGACCGTCTCTGCTTAGCCCCTTGGATTCAGCCCCTTTCCCTTAAGGGAGCCTAACCTATCACTTGCCGGAGCTGTGGGTGCTAATGCTGGGATGCCCGGGGACCCAAGGCTCCCAGGACCCTGATCAATGGCTCTGCCCAGACTCCACCTAGTTCTGTGTGTCATAGTGAACCCTGGTGAGAGGGTTCATGAGGGGACCTCCTGACCCCAGCGTTGCAAAGATCTGTGGAAGAAGCGTGGGTCCCTGGGGTCTCTCACTCACTCACTGTTTCTGTGGAAGGGGAGCCTCCTCTGGCTACTTGCAGCCACCAAGTGGGCAGTTGTCCTGCCTGGCTCCTCTCTATTCTCTGTGGATCCAGTTATTTCCTTGATAATTCCCAGTGTGCACACCTGGATGTTTCTGGCACATGCTAGCTACTTCTAGTTGGCTATCTTTGATCAGTCTTTAAGGTTTTAATTTTCAATGTTTGTTTTGGTATATAGAAGTAAGATTGAATTTTGTGAGGTGACCTTGTATCCTGAGGCCTTGTTAAACTCACATATTAATTAATTTATTTTTTCTATGTGGATAGTCATATTATTTAGGAATAGGGACAGTTTTATTTCCTCATTTCTATTCTGTATGTCTTATTTCGTTTTCTTGTCAGTTACTCTGGCTAAGACTTCCTGATAGTGAATAGGACAAGTAAAAGTGAATATTCTTGCTTTGTTCCCAGTTTTAGCTTGAAAATATTCAGCTGACCTTAAGTATGATGTTAACTGTAGGTTTTCTATAGATGCCTTTTAGGAGATTGGGGATGATCTCTTCTATTCCTGGTTTGTGAGAATTTTTCTCGTAATGAATTTGGATTCTTTTTTCAAATGCTTTTTCTGCATCAATCTATAATCATGTGACGTTCCCTTTCTAGAACTTTAATATGATGAGTTACATGAATGAGTTTCAGACATGAACTAGCCTTACATTCCAGGGCTATACCCTGCTTGATTGTGGTGTGTTGTTCTTTTTATACACTGCTGGATTCAATTTGCTGATACTTTGTTGAGGATTTATTCATCCATGTTTATTAGAGAATTTGGTGTTTAATTTTCTTTTCCTTGTACTCTTATTGTGCAGTTTTGGTATCAAGGTAATGGCCTCTGACTTCACAAAATGAGCTAGGAAGTATTTTCTGCTCTTCTATTTTCTGAAAAAGATTAGCATAATTGCATGTTGCTTTTTAAAATGTTTGGTAGAACTCACCAGTGAAGGTATGTGGGCCACCCAAATTTTTGTTCAGAAGGTGTTATTAATTTGATTTCATTGATAGTCATAGAACTATTCAGGTTACCTATTTCATCTGGGTGAATTTTTTAGTTTGTGTTTTTTGACCAGTTTGTTCATTTCACCTCAGTTGTCAAATTTATGTGCATAGAGTTGTTTGGAGTATTCGCTTATTGTTATTTTGGTATCTGTGTGGTCTATAATGATAGTCCCTCTTTCGTTCTTGATATTGGCAATTAGTGTATTTTATCTTTTTCTCTTTGTTAGTCTTGCTAGAGGTTTATCAATTTCGCTGATCTTTTCAAAGAAGGAACTATTTGTTTTACTAATTTCCTCTTTTCTTTTTTGCTTTCAATTTCACGGATTACTGCTGTTTATTTCTTTCTTCTTGTTTGGGTTTATTTTACTATTTCCTAGTAAAAGAGGAAAAGACTGTCAAATTTTAGACTATTTGAAGCATTTATTTTCTTTTACTATAAACATTTAATGTTGATTTCACCTAGCACTGCCTCAAAGGCATATCACAAATTTTGATGTGTTTTATTTCTATTTTCTGATAGTTAAAATTAAAAAAAATTTCCTTGAGACTTCCTTTTTGAATCATGGATTATTTTGAAGTACAGTGTTTGGGGATTTTTCTGTTATCTTTGTTACCTATTTCTAATTTAATTCTACGTTGGTTAGAGGTCATACTTTCTATGATTTCCATTATTTTCATTTTGCTAAGGTTTGTTTTATGACTCAGGAGATGGTGACTGTTCCATGCATACTTGAAAAGAATGTGTATTTCACTATTGTTGTGGGGAATGTTTACTGTATGTTAATTAGAGCAAGTGGATTAGTGGTGTTGTTCAGTGCTTCTATGTCTTTGCTGATTTTTTTTTCCATCTACTAATTGTATCTATTATCTAGAGAGTAGTGTTGAAGTCTCCAAACGTAACTGTGGCTTTTTCTATTTCTTGTTCAGTTCTGCCAGCTTTTCTTCAAGTATTTTGAGACTGTGTTGTTAATTGTATATGCATTAAGGAATGTATGTTTTCTTGGTGAATTGACCCTTTTATCGTTATATAATGTCCCTCTTTATCTCTGAAAATTTTCTTTGTTATAAAGATACTTTGTGTGATACTAATACAACCATGCCACTTAACGTTTTTTTTTTTTTTTTTGCTACTCATGGTGAAGTGTAGTGGTATAATCCTGGCTCACTGCAGCCTCGACCTTCCAGGCTCAAGCAATCTTCCTGCCTCAGCCTCCAGAGTAGCTGGGACTATATGCGCCTCTCACCATGCCTGACTAATTTTTTATTTTTTTGTAGAGATGGGGTTTCACCATGTTGCTCAGGGTGGTCTTGAACTCCTGGACTCAAGTGATCCACTCCCTTCAGCCTCCCCAAGTGCTGGGATTACAGGTATGAGCCACTGTGCCTGGCCCATCCTTTTACTTTTAACCTACGTATATCATGTTCGAGGTGAGTTTCCTATACATAGAATATACTTGAGTAGTTTTGTTTTTTCCTTCTAACAATCTCATTCTTTTAATTGGCTTGTTTAGACCATTCACAATTAATGTTCGTGTTGATATGTTTGAACTTAGGTTTACCATTTTATAATTTGTTTTAAATTTGTTCTCCATGTCTTTTGTTCCTTTTTCTCACCTTTCCTTCTTCTTCTGGGTTATTCAAATATCTTTAGTAATCCATTTTAATTGTGACTTTTGTTTTTGAAGATAATGGTGTTGGTTTTTTTTGAAATCTTGTCATAGGAAGTATTGTTTGTTGATGTTTACAGAGTTTCTACTCCTTATTGATTTATTGATAATAAGAACAATAGCAGCAGCTATGGTATAATGGGCACCTGATTTGATCTGCTGTCAATTGAATGTTTTATTATTATCTTTAATGGTTGCAGAATATTCCATGATTTGGATATGATATTTTATCTAACCTCTCCTTTGATATTGGACATAAATTTCATTTTAGGGTTCTGCTCTAAACATGTTGCAATGAACATCTTTGCATTTGGGGTTTTTCCTCAGAATATTCTTAGGCTTGGAATAAGTGCCCTTTTCATACCTAATCTATAATCTTTATAACAATGCTGCTAGGTTGAGATTTTTAAAAATTTTATAGCTAAATCAAACTGAGATTTAAAGGGCTTAAATATCTTCCTCGAGGTCACCTTAATGATAATGGGAGGAGTCAGAGGCCAACACCCATCTGGTACCAAAGCCTGTGCTCTTTCCATAGTACCTTTCACAAATTTGGCACATACGACTTCAGTGAACAGAACTTCACTAATGGTCATAGCTCAGTCTGTGAAATTACCTGACTGTTAGAATGATCAATGTAAAACACATTTTGTATCATGGCAGATAATCCATTTTTCCTGAGCCTCATGACTCATGTGAGAAAGGCCTTTTGTTCCCTGTGACCAGGAAACCCACAGGTCACAACATGTGAGCTAAGATTCCCTGATGATCTGTCTCTAGCCTTAGGGCATACCACACTACTAGTTTGGATCTACTACAGATAGTTTAGTTATCTTTATTTGATAATGCTTCTTTTCTTTTGCTTCAGATGGTGTATCCCAGTGTTTCTTGGCTTCATTGTTAAATTGGGATTGCATATTGATACAGTGGTCTATTGTTTCAGTTTTTATTGGATCATAAAACTCCATAAAGAATAGATGGTGTCTATTTGCTTCTGATGCTGTTAAGTCCTTGGACTCTGCCAGTGGATGTTTTTATAGTGTCTGCTGTATTTATTATGTGTGTGATTCTTGTGTTACCACAAGAATCCTGTGTTACCATTTATTGTAAATCAGATTCCTGCTGTTTGTGCTGGGTGTTCAGGCTCCAAGAGGGATCACTGAGATGCTCCAACTACACACCCTGTAAATTCTGCATTCTCCAGGACCTTTGAGTTATGTAGTAGAGATGGTCTATTAAACCACTTTGATACCAGTCATCAATTTTATTTTGCTAAAGATAATCAAAAGATGGCTCATTTATCATGAGGCATATATTTGGATGTGATCATCTGAATGTGTTCTGCCCTATTAAAGCAATGTTTTAAATGTTTACAAGGAGAAAGGAAACTACCGTTTGTTGAGTGTGTACTGACAGAATTACTTTACATGTACTGTCTTCCGTAGTCCTCTCCATAAGTTTGAAAGGCAGGTACTTTTAACATATTATTTCACAGATTTTGAAATTCATACCCAAAGACATTAATTCATGCAAGCCCATATAGGTACTGATACGCAGTTTAAACTATATGTCTCCAAATCCTATAAGCACTTCAAGCAGAATATCTGCCCCACCATTTTTCCCCCATGTTGGCTGTCATTGATCATCTATTTTGGGTGAACTTCTGCCTTTTCCAATCATTTTAGTGACTGACTACAGTTTTGATTCTATTCCATAATGATAATAATTAACAAAGAGAAAATAGTGTAATGATGAATAGCACAGACTTTGGAATCAGACTATCTGTGTTCAAACTCCAGCTCTGTTATTTATTGGCTCTGCAACTTTGGGCAAATCATTTAACTTCTTCTATGTGTCTCAGTTTCCTCATTTGATTTGTGTGGGATAATAATAGTACTTAGAGGGTTGCTATGAGGACTACATGAATTATTATTTGTAAAGATCTTAGAATAGTGCTTGCTACATTGAGAGTCTGATACAAAAATGTTTGTCAAATAAGTAAGATTTATTTCTAATTTATTGTGTATCAGATGCTTCACTAAGCACTGTAGGATGATGCAAATATAAGGGTGCCTCTGTTCTTCCATTTTATGAATGAGGACACAAAGGCTTAGGAAGGATAACAACTAGTCCAAGATCATACGGGTGGAAAGCTTACTGTGTGAAACTTAGAAAACCAGAATGAATATGAGATAGTAGAATAAAAGCTCACTCACAGTTCTACTATACAGAGAATATTATTGCTAACATTTGGATTATTTCCCTCATTTTATGCACATTATTGTAGATTACTGAAATCATATTGAAGGCATCATTGTCTATCTTCACTTTCTTCCATAACATTATTTGTAAAATTTTTATCTTATCATGTCATTGAATTTTTTGTTATTAATTTTAATGGTTGCAGAATATTCCATCATCTGAATTTGATGTTTTATCTAACCCTGTCTTTGATATTGGACATAAATTCCATTTCAGGGCTATGCACTAATAAATCATGTTACAGTGGATATCTTTGTCTACATTTTGGGTTTTTCCTCAGAATATTTTTAGGCTTGGAATTACTGTGCCAAATAAGCAACATGTTTAAGTCTATAATAAACAAATAGGCTAACTTTTTCAAAGAAGCCTAACAAAAAATTATAAGGAAAAAATGTAGAAAGAAACCAATCAGGTTCCCAAGATGTAGGGTTTTTTAAAACTTAGATTTTTCATTTTAAGATAATTTAGATTTACAGGTATTGGTAAGAAATAATAGAGATCCTGTATACCCTTTGTTCCATTTTGCTCCATGGTGACATCTTGTAAAATTGTAGCACACTATGACAATCAGCATAGCTCATTGATACAGTCAAGATACAGAGCATTTCTTCTTCTTCTTCTTCTTTTTTTTTTTTTTTTTAGTCTTGCTCTGTCATCCAAGCTGGAGTGCAGTGGCGCAATCTCGCAATCTCGGCTCACTGCAGCCCCCACCTCCCTGGTTCAAGCAATTCTGTGCCTCAACCACCTGAGTAGCTGGGATTATAGGCACCCACTGCCATGCCCAGCTCACTTGTATTTTCAGTAGAAATGAAGTTTCACCATGTTGGCCAGGCTGGTCGTGAGCTCCTTGACCTCAGGTGATCTGCCCGCCTCGGCCTCCCAAAGTCCTGGAATTACAGGTGTGAGCCACTGCGCCCAGCCAAGATACAGAGCATTACTGTCACCTCAAGGGTCCCATGTGTTGCCCTTTTATAGCCACACATACCTCCCTCTAACCCCCATCCCTGACCCTTGGCAATCACGAATCCATTCTCCATTTCTATAGTTTTGTCATTTCAAGAATGTGATATACGTGAAATAATATGCAATTATTCAGAATTGTCTTTTTTCACTCAACACCATTCCTGGAGATTCTTCCAAGTCTTGTATGTATCAGTAGTCTCTCTTTGCTGCATTGCCTTCCACAGTGGGGATGTACCACCATTTGTCTCACCATTCACCCATTGAAGGACATTTGGGTTCTTCTTGGTTTCTGGCTATTAAGAATCAAGTTGCTATAAACATTTGTGTGCTGGTTTTGCATCACCATTTCCTTGACTCTCCTTTTTGCACAGACCTATAAGCCTTGGGTTGGCAACTTCTCAGTTCAGTCCACAGCACCCGCTTCTCTGGAGCTCTATGGAATACACTAACTTTCAGCCCCTCCATGCTCTAGATCCTGTAGACATTGCTCACCCCTTTCTCAGGGCCCGCCCTGCATGGACTGCACACATTGTCTTGGAGGCAAACAGCAGCCAGCCAACCTGCCTGCAAATGGCTCGCTCATGGCTCTCCACCTCTGCCTGCCACCCCATCTTCTCCAGCTGCTCCCACATGGCAGGCTGTCATCATAGGCAGCCTGTGCTCAGCTCTCAAGTTGCATACCCCTAACACCTGGCTGGTTTCTCAGGCAGGAGGAGAGCTGTTTCCTGCCACCAGCATCCACCACCTTGTTCTCTTTCAGCATCCTCTGTAGGTCTTTTCTCTCCAGCCAGTCCAGACTCACTTCTTTTTGGCACCTCTTTCAACTCAGCGACTTGGGTTTTCTCTACACACAGCGGGGAGTATTCTGCACGTATATGAGATTGCAGTGCTACACTCAGATCTTGTCAGGTTCGTCTCCTTCCCACTAGCCGGCAACTCGTTACGGCTAAAATTCATTACTCTTCATACCCTACAAAGAACCAGTAAAGTGCCTTTACATAGCATACCAATATTGAATTAAATGAACGATTTAATAAATGACGAATTTCTTGAAAGCATTGACGAAATGTCCTGATAACACAGATTCCAGCTACATCTCAGGGTTCCACCCTTCTGCTGGAAACTTGGCCCATAAGCCTTGCAGTCTTCCTTGGCTGCTAATTTTCCAACCGTGGCTTTACACCTGTTTCATTTTACAATATTTATTGGGAAAGCATTTTAGCTGCTTATTATAGCCAGATATCATCCGTGACAAGCCATTTTCCTTGAATTAGCCCAGTGAGAAATATTTCTAAAGGCGTTAAATGAAATCATCCAGACGCTTCCCGTGGCCAGCTGGATGCAGCAGCCACGTTCAGTTCCCCGGGCTTGAATACAGAGTGGTTTATGTTTTCAGTCGGCTCCAAGCCGCAAAGCTGCTGCTAATTCTCCCACTAATAAATGGGGCTTTAACAAATTCTACCAAGTAAAAGTAACAGGAGCATTTACAACTGTGTTTTCAGTAAATTAGATGAGATAATGTGCCTGGTGTGTAGTAAGCACCCAGTAAATGGTAACTATTGTGATGCTGGACACTACACCAATAATGGTCGTGGAAAAATAACACCAAAGATGAAGGCTCTAGGGAAAATACTTTTAAAGGTTGGTAGAAAATAAGGTCATATAAATAATTGCTTGAAGGGTTAGAAATAAGGAAAATAGGCCAGGATTACAGGTGGCTCACACCTGTAATCCCAGCACTTTGGGAGGCCGAGGTGGATGGATCGCTTGAGCTCAGGAGTTTGAGACCAACCTGGGCAACATGGTGAAACCCCATCTCTACAAAACATACAAAAATTAGCTGGCTGTGGTGGCATACACCTGAAATCCCAGCTACATGGGAGGCTGAGGCACGAGAATTGCTTGAACCTGGGAGGCAGAAGTTGCAACGAGCTGAGATCGTCCCACTGCACTCCAGCCTGGGCTACAGAGTAAACTCTGTCTTAAAAAAAAAAAAAAAAAAAGGAATAAGGAAAATAATGCTGAAGAAAGAAAATCATTTTAATTAAAAATTAAAAGGATGAAAATAGAGGAGTTAGGAGAATCAACAGAAAGTGAAATAGGCAATGTGCATTTCATAACATGTTTAAAAATCTAACTTACATGCTTCTGCATTTGTCCTGGAAGATCTCACGCACTTAATCAAATCACATTGTCTCACACTGGATTTCCAAAAACTGACGTACACCCAAGCAACATTTCCGACAACATGGTAAGTAGAAAATTGTGATTATTTCCTTACATAATTTTTTCAGAGGTTTTTGAGTAAATACATTCCCACTGAAACTTGAAGTTATAAAACATGTACTACACAGCTCTGAGATTCTATCTCAGCTGTGAAATACCACCTGTGACATTATCAAGATGCCTAAACTGGTGGGATGTGTAGAGAAACTGTTATTAACTCCATGATCAGGACCCTTTTCCCCAAATATCTTTTCTTAGCTTCTCGATGCCACTATTTCTTTGCTTTTTAAATTAAATATGAAAACATTTATCTTGGCCAGCCTTAAACTAAATGATCAGCCTTGGTTTTAGTAATGCCGGTTCAAAGTACTGCTATATTAATATTAGTTTTGGATGTGCCAGTCTTTTGTCACTTAAGTTGATAAATCTGGAAATAGAATTTTAAAGCACGATGGCTCTTGACGATTATCTTTTGTTCCAGGGTGAATAGAACACTGATTCTTACACAGCCTGTGAGCAAGAACAGGGTGATTTTGGTAGAAATAAAACACAACATGAGTTTTCCCAGTCAGCCATGCGAGGTCCTCAGCTGAGGGACAGCAAGATTGAAGGACGATCGAAATGAAAGAGAAGGTTAACCACATCACAGAATTTCCAATGGGGACTGCGTTAGAGGTGGTAGCAATGAGACAGGGCCAGCTGACACCCGTGGGGATGCACTGCAGCAGCTGGATGATGAGGGCTATGAGCGACAATGAGTTTGGAGCCGATTTTGCCACAGGTCAGAGAGAACAGCTGGCAGGATGTCAATTCCCCATTGCCAATCAGCAAATAGGTGTCAGTCTTTTACTCTAGCAAAGAGCTAGAAACAAATATTTTTGCATTAGTACCAAACCACAGAGGTAGTTTAAGGGATTTTTCAATAAACAGATCTTGAGGGAGGCAGTTGTAATAAAGCAGGATAATTAGCTAACTTTCCTAGGTAATATATTCCTAGGACAAGGAAAATCTTAATTTCCCCCTTGAATTTATTGGCTGGCTAGAGCCAATTATATTTACATTTTAAACTCACTGAAAAATATCAGTGACTACTTTAAAAAAAAAAAAAACTAGGGATACAAATAAATAATGACAGCAAAAATCCATTTTTTTAGAAGTTGGCAAAAAACCAGTATTTTGTGAAAATAAAGGACATTTATAGTTTATCCCAGTGGTTTGAAATTAACACAAGCATCTTTTAGGCACTTATCCTATCATAGCAACATATAATTTAAAACAACTTCCTTCCTTCAGATTTAGAAGCAGTGCTTAAACAGAACTGCTAATTGACACTTAGTGAAAAACAATTTATGGTGTATTTCATTTTTCATTGGTATAAAACTGGTTTAAAATAATGAGGCTCATGAAGGATATGACCCAGACCATAAAATGTACTTATTAGAGTTGTTTGATAAATTGCGAAGGGGAGATTCTCACCTCTTAACAAGTGTAAGGCACTGCGATGTGAGAGCCAGACACAGAGGGCGCAGCAGGTGTCCTGGTAGCACGTGGGCCCTCTCTCTCTCCAGGTGTTGGAGAACAGTGTGTCTCTGAATGCCCAGCCACCCTTACTTCCCCTGATCTTTAGTGTGAGATCTGGTGTCCAGACACAGTGAAGCTGGATGTCAGGATAGGAAAACAACCTAACCAGGGATCCTATCTGGGTTGTGTCAGACCCTGAAGATAGGACCAGCATCCTCAGGCTTATAGCTTCCTGTAATCCAGCTAGAAATGCTCCTCCCAGGGCCATCCCCATGCAGGAGCCTCATTTACACATTCATATGCTCATTCGTCTTTTTGCTTGATCATTCCCCAAATGTGCCTTGAGTATCTACTCAAAAGAACACAGCAGACATGGTCTCCACTCCTCTGGAGCTTGCGAGAGTGGGGAAGGTGTTAAATGCGTTGAGGGGGACTGCAGAGCACACGGGAACTCTATACAGTGGGAACATAGCAGAGAGGAAGACTCCAATGATGAGAGATTCTGCAATCCACAAAGGATGAGGAGGCAGGGGATGGGACACCTGAATCCCCTAAGGCAGTTCTAAATCCAAATTGAGTGTTTTACTGACCGTAGGCACTGCTATCAACAGGGTTATGAGCCAAGAAAGTACCAGCCATTGCAACCTCACAGCAACCTCCGCTATGGATGTGCTGAGAGCCCAGTAAATGAGCAGGGACTCAGGGACAGGTCAAAGAGGCTGCAGAGGTAGGACCTTTGAGACCAGAGTCAACTGACGAAGAATAGAGCAGGCCCGTCTCTTGCATGCGGTAACTGGGCAGCCACCCTAGGCTTGTAAAATTTCTGTCTTTAACAATATCCCAAGGGTGCAATAGAAGATGTCAGTGGTATGGCCTCCTTTCAAGTGTGTTTCCCAGGGCAGCCCTAGCACTGGCTGAGTTGCCTGGGAGCCCCACGCCTTTCTGTCAGTGGCCCTGACTATAGTGCTATACAGTGGGCGCTATCATGAATGGGTTTTGCTCATTTCCTGAACAAAAACAAGATAACTAGTTCAGGGAGCATTTAAGACCTGACACAACACTGGAAGTTCCAGCAAATGTCCAGAGAAGCAAGCAAGGGAGATGCATCTGAGGACCCCCTCCCTTGTCATTATCACATTACATAAGCCATGCCCTTTTCTGTCATAGAGACCCCTTCCTAGAAACTATGGAAGACAGATGAATATGAGAGATTAGGCATTTTGCCTGAAAAGGAATATCATCCTTAGAGGATGGTATTAAGGGATTGTACTGAGATTATGGAATGGAGTAAACTTTTTTCCTCCACTAGCCGGTCAATTGGTTGCCTCATAATCCACTAAAAATCCATGTTTCTTTGGATGTAGTTAAGTAATTTATGACCCCACAATTTGCGTAATGGAAAATTATATATCTATTTAAAATAATGACTCAGGTCTATATTTAATAACTTAGATAGCTGCCTATGATACACGAGAGTGAAAAAGCAAGTCATGACAGAACTTGGAGTATACTTCAATTCTGTTTATGTAAAACTGTGTGTGTGTACTCAAGCATAAAATGGAGTCTGAAAAGGTGTTCACCAAAATATTAATACAGATTATCTCTGGATGATGATATCAGACGACTTCTTTTTCACGTTCTCCTTCATACTTTTCTGGAATGCCTTAGTATGTTTCTACAGTGAGAATGCTTTGTTTTTATAGGAGCTATGTTAATTTAAAAAAACTTGTTAGTAACTTTTGAAAGTAGAATTCTTACTTACTAAATTCCTTGCAGATTATTCTTTTTCTTGGATAGGAAGCCAAAATACTCTTCAGGGATGCATTGCCTACTCGAGCAACTTCACCATAGCAGTTTCTGTCTCTTGCTGAGAGGCTACCTGGTAACTTCTTACAGCCAGCCATCCTATGTGAACTGTAACTTCCCCATAAGGAAAAGCTGTCTTTCCTTGATATTACTGTGGCAGACCCTCCAGAGAGTCTGAAGACACTGGCTCTTCCTATATCCTCGTAACTGAATTTCTAGGGAAAAAGTAATTCATGAAAATTGTTAATATTTTATTTTTTTAAAGTACAAAATAAAGGCTAAGTCATCAAAGGAAGAGGTGACAATTTGAAGAATACTGCTCTTTGGGTAAGGAATGACACTAGCTTGGGTTGAATTTGCTTCCTGGCCCATTCACGTTTATTATCAGGAATTTGGAGGTCAGCATCAGAGTGTAACCTTTCCAATGAATATTGCATACCAAGCTGTCGGCAGCTGGCGTTTCAGAGAGCCTTCCAGGAGCTGGTGGTGAAGCACAATGACCCAATCCAAATCAGAGTGGAATGAAGTCTTAAAAGCACCATCCTTCCCTCTCTCGTCTTGGGTAGCAGAAAGCACATTTACTCAGTGACAAGGAAACATTGTGTGCCATGTCCACCGTGCTGTGGATATCCTGGTCTAAAGTGATAGGATATTGGAAGGAAATTGTTTTTTAATCTAAAATGTGTTTAGAGTTTCTAAACTTAGTTTAGCATTTTATGATTGGATTTTCTAGAAGAGACACAGTTGGATTAGAGTCCTGACAATATGCTGGGCATGTGGAGAGCTATCTAGAATAAATGCCTGCTCCGGCAGTTCAGACACAGGTACTGGCTCACTCTCCAGCCCCAAACCCTTCCGCTCTCCTCTTTGCTGGCTTGTCTTTGGCTGCACCAGGCTTAACCACAACAGCCTTTTTGCTGTTTCTCAAATACACCAAGCATGATCTGACTCAAGGCATTTGCTCTTTCCTTTCCTCTGCCTGGATCTTCTCAGCTCAAACATCATCTAGCAGGGTCTCCTTCTCTATAAAGACAGCACCCTATTCTCTATGCAGTCACTCCTACATGAGCATGCCCCTGTTTTATTTTATATATAGCACTTATTCTTCCCTAATCTATTGTGTATTTGCTTATTTGTCTACCCCTACCGGAATGCCAGATTCATGAAAAGAACTATTGTATGTTTTGTTCGCTACAGCGTCCCTAGAACCTAGAGCAGTGCCTGACACATGGTAGATACCAGCAGGGTTTTCTTAAAATGAATGAATAAATGAATGATTGAATTCACTTTACCCAATGGACATGTTCCCAAGTAATTGTATAGAAGTTAATTATGAGTGGAAACATTTTAAATGCACTAGGAAAAATATTGTTCAAATGAATCCTATCTTTAACCAATTCTATAAAAGGAATTATAATTCCCAGCTTGCCTTTTGCTTTGATCTGAGTTTTGGAGTTAGATTTTCCTAACAGCCAGATCCACCTGTATGTGGCTATGTGCGTGATGGAGAACATTCCAAGAGTCATCTAGACTCATCTGGGCTTTCCGTATAAATGGTATTATGATTAGAGTGCTCACTACTTCTGGATCTATCTATTGGCCCCTCATGAAGACCAGTAGAACTGAAGGACATGATGGAAAGGAGGAATGATATGAAAATATTAACAACCAGTATAACCCCCATCTCCTGCTGTGGCAGGGCTTAACCCTTTAGTTGG
This sequence comes from Piliocolobus tephrosceles, assembly GCF_002776525.5. Taxonomy (NCBI): domain Eukaryota; kingdom Metazoa; phylum Chordata; class Mammalia; order Primates; family Cercopithecidae; genus Piliocolobus; species Piliocolobus tephrosceles. The sequence goes on along the minus strand of NC_045439.1, from coordinate 51,580,634 downwards.
TGGATCTTGGGTAGGTCTAGGGGCTTCAAGGCAGCTGGGGCAGCAGCGTGACACGTGCTGTTGCCTTGAGGCTGACCATCAGCTCCAGGGAGCAGAGCTTGCAGATCACGCAGGCCATATGCAAGTGGATTTCCTTGGTAAGTGCCAAAGTCATGGATCTACTGGTCAGTTGTGAGGCTCTCCTGGCATGGGCTGGGAGCACCTGGCACAGTGCCTATACTTGGTGGGTGCTTAATTAATGTGTGATCATTGTATTCATCATCTGAGAGAACTTGGTGAGAAAATCTAGCTTGAAAGTGCTTTTTCATCTGCAGAGGTGCTTTTATCACTGGCACAGTGACGGTTTTCTCATAACAGCAGCATGCTAGGTCCAGTGCTTTATTTAAGTCATGAGGAGAGGGTAGCAATAAAGTATGCATGGGCCAGATCCAGGTTTTGTGGAGCCTGAACTGCTTACAATTTGGGTTGTCCTCTTTGAGAGAATGAATACAAAATTAGGCAGAGAGTCTAGAAAGTGGCCTGGGTACCTAAGCAACCTGGAAGCTTGAGCTTCAGTGGTTTGACAATGAATCTGCTTCCAGGTCTGGGTGTGCCGACAGCCTTGGGATATGACTTTATCAGGCAACTTCTGGGGTGGGCTTGCTGAGGGCCTGTTTGCTGGAGGAGGCGGTACTTCTTGAAAACCATCTTGTCCTAAGGAATGGTTGAGTCTACTAACAACAATGCCTCAGCCTTGATCCTCATAGGATCAAGTCTGAGAAGAACGTGAAGTCTTCTCAGAGTTGCTTTCTCTCAAGCTCTGTAAGATACAGCAGCCCAGAGACAAAGGCATAGAAGACATGAGAGTCATCGTCCTGCCTCTATTTGAAGTGGGCTGCAATGCCAGAGCATGCTGGTGTCACACAAAGGTGGGGACAGCTTGATGCTGGCTGCAGAGACCACCATCTGGGTATCTTCCTGCCACCTCCCAGGCAGCAGTGAAGGTTGGGAGACTTTAGTATAAAAGCCAAAATTGGCAAGTGGGATCTAATTAAACTAAAGAACTTCTGCACAGCAAAAGAAACTACTATCAAAGCGAACAGACAACCTACAGAGTGGGAGAAAATTTTTGCAGTCTATCCATCTGACGCAGGTTTAATATCCAGAATCTATAAGGAACTTAAACAAATATACAAAAATAAAACAACCACATTAAAAATTAAGCAATGGACATAAACAGACACTTCTCAAAAGAAGACATTCATGCAGCCAACAAACATGAAAAAAAACTCATTACGGGTCATTAGAGAAATGCAAATCAAAACCACAATGAGATACCATCTCATGCCAGTTAGAATGGTGCTTATTAAAAAGTTGAGAAATAACAGATGCTGGCGAAGTTGCAGAGGAATAGGAATGCTTTTACACTATTGGTGGGAATGTAAATTCATTCAACCATTATGGAAGACAGTGTGGCGATTCCTCAAGGATCTAGAACCAGAAATATCATTTGACCTGGCAATCCCATTACTGGGTATATACCCAAAGGAATATAAATCATTCTATTATAAAGATACATGCACACGTGTGTTCACTGAAGTACTATTCACAATAACAAAGACATGGAGTCAACCCAAATGCCCATCAATGATAGACTGGATAAAGAAAATGTGGTATACATACATATATCATGGAATACTATGCAGCCATAAACAGGAATGGGATAATGTCCTTTGCAGAGACATGGATGGAGCTGGAAGTCATTATCCTCAGCAAACTAACGCAGGAATGGAAAATCAAACACCATATGTTCTCACTTATAAGTAGGAGCTGAACAATGAGAACACATGGACAAAGGAGGGGAACAACACACACTGGGGCCTGTGGGGCAGAGGCTGTGGGGAGGGAGAACATCAGAAAAAATAGTGAATGCATGCGGGGCTTAGTAGCTAGGTGATGGGTTGATAGGTGCAGCAAACCACCATAGCACACATTTACCCATCTAACTATCTGCACATCCTGCACATGTACCACGGAACTTTAAAATAAAGAATAATAGTTGTCCTTTGAGGGGCACATATGTGCTGGGGAATTTTATGTGCATTCTCTCTAATTCTTACAGAAACCCTGCGAGGTAAATACCATTAACCCCATTTCCAGGTGTAAGAGAATGGCAAATTTGCTCATACAACATGCAGACATGCAAAGACAATGTAGACTCTATTTTCTCTAGCTGACTTGAACCTTCTTATGAGTCCACACCCTGCTGGGTAGCACAAAGCTGACTCTTGCCAATTAACAATGTCTCAATCTCTTCTGGTTTATAGCCTCTTTCCTGTTTAAATAGTCAAGGTTTCCTAAGTTAAATTCCCTATCTGGGCTGTTTTCATTAGTCTTTTAATTAGTCTCTTTTGGATGACTCATTCTTCCTTGATGATCCCATTCTCTTGCAGCATTTCTTACTCCCTGCTTCTTGCCCACAGATAGTCCTGAGTGCTTGTAGGACTCACTGGGATTCCACAGGGTCAGGGATGGGATTTCTGGACTCTCACTGCTCTCTACCAGGGGAGGCTGGTCTGGTGTACACCAGGTCTGGGTGGCCAGGCAAGGAAAATGGACCCACTGGTCTTCCAGGGTAACAGGTGCTGGAACTGCCAGGCTCTGGTCGGCAGTCCTGTAGTGAAGTCTGCATGAGGCAATGACTCAGCACTTTCCAGTCTCTGTGCTGTGGCACATGGAAACTTGTGGATCCTCGTATGTCATGTACCGGCCATGGGGATCCCCATGCCTTGGGCGGTGGGGGATCACACTGGTTTGCCACTCTCCCAGTCCCCCTCTTACCATGATCCCTGGAGCTGGAAGGGGCCATGCTTCCACCACCTTCATGCCCCCTGCAGGTTCTCTCCTCCCTGGCATGCACTACAACTTTGTGATATAGCTCTGTGAAAAGCTGTGATACTTTTTTTTTTTCTGTCTGTGCCTTCAAAACCTTCTAGAAAGCTACAATCTCCTTTAAAGAGACTTTTATCTAAATTAGATGCTTTTTATCTAAATTAAATAGCTGCAAAGGATGTAATTATTGGCATCTTGCAAATATTGATATTTTAGGGTACAACTGTTATATCACTCTTTTAAACTTATCCAATAGAATCTAAATACCATAGTGATTTAATACCCATGGTTCAAAAAACATATGAACAAGCTCTTTTTTAGCAGTTGGAAGTTACATAATGTTTCTCTTTTTCCTTGTAATTGTATTTCCATTTCATTTCTGCAGAACTTTATCCTAACATGATATATTTTTATGCTTGAAAGTCTTTTATGAATTACCCTATCATTCTTCTCCTCAACAAAAATTTGTATATAAGCTGAACATTTTCAATTGTTATTTTTTTGTCCAGCACTCCCTTAGAAAATTTATTATGGATTAAGTTCTAGTTAAAATTATTTTTGATACATGGTTGATCAAAGTTATACATATATAGGTACACACACATACACACTATGCATTTTATGGTTAATTATTTAAACATAGGTTTTGCACCCTAGGACAATGCTTCTTGGCAAGATTGGAGGTGAATGCCTTTCTCTGTAGAGTCAGGGAAGGGCACTTGTGTAGGGGGAGATAGGAAAAGGTCACAGACACACACTGCAGGTGGAAGAGGACACTGATTTCCTTATAATGATCTGGACCCAGAGGTGCCTTGGTAAGCGGGAAGTTTCTGGAAGTCTGAAGACCACTGTGCCCCAACCCCGGCTCCCCAGGTATTAAACAGGGAGTGGCCACACTAGGTCCACCCTTTCTTTCTCTGGGACAATAAACCTCATGTAAATACACAGGCTTAGACAACAGCAAGAAAATACAAATACGGATCAGTGCTTTATAAATGTCAACGTATTACCTGTACCACAGAGGTGAGGAAATTAGGATGTGGAGATGTTAAAAGAGCCTGTCTACATATTAAGCCAGTTGGTGGCAAAGCAGAGATTTGAAATCAGATTAGAATCCTTCCTCTCTACAGGACTGCGGTTTCAAAGCGAGCCCGTGGATAGCTGCATCAGCATCATCGAGTCTCTTTTCAAAATGATTTAAAATTCCTGGGCGCCACTTTTAAAATCCCACATGCCTCCAGTGTGTCTGGAGGTGGAGCCTGAACATTTATTTCTTTAAGAGCTCCCCTAAATGATTCTGAAGCTGGGCTAGGGTTGAGACACGGGAGCCTAGATTTGTTCATGAGCACAGAGAACACCCTGCTCCCAAGATGCAGCATTCAAGACCCAAGTGAGAGGAACTTGGCAGGAGATAGAAGTTGGAGGTCTACCAAGTGAGTGGATGAGAAGCTAGAGGGGCACCTTCTTGGTTTGTTGGGTTTCTTGTTTTGTTTTTTTGAGATGGAGTCTTGCTCTGTCACCCAGGCTGGAGGACAGTGGGGCAATCTCAATTCATTGCAATCTCTGCCTCCCAGGTTCAAGTTATTCTTGTGCCTCAGCCTTTTGAGTAGCTGGGATTACAGGTGTACACCACCAAGCCAAACTAATTTTTTGTATTTTTAGTAGAGACGGGGTTTCGCCATGTTGGCCAGGCAGGTCTCGAACTCCTGACCTCAGGTGATCTGCCCGCCTCGACCTCCCAAAGTGCTGGGATTACAGGTGTGAGCCACCATATCTGGGTTGTTAGTTAGTTTTGTTGTGACCATTTAGATGGCCTTGCTTTGAATCCCAGGCTCCAAGACCCGGGAATGTTAGGTGCAGGGGTATCAGGAGGGAGGAGGAAGCACACCTTCCTCTGGCAGCTTCCGCTCAGGGCTGCTTTTAAGGCACCTGTTGCGACTTCTGGTGCTTTGCTTCTGATCTCTGGTGAAGATCTCTATGCTCCTGAAAAGTCAGCCTGGAGCAAACTCAGGGTCTTGGGAGACTGGTTGCCATCTTTCTCCAATATCGTGGGGGAGCAGCCTATCGTGAACTGATTTCTTTGATAAACTCAGCTTAAGGACATCCTTAGTGCTTTGTTGGCAAGGCAGCCCTTTCCCCGGGCCCTCTCTGGGTCCCTTCCATGTTGGATTTCCTCCACAGCTATTATGACTTTGGCAGTCTTGGGACTAATTCCCTACCTTGCAGGGCAGCTAAAAGGGAGAGAACACTCATTGCAGTCTGACAATCTGAGCTTGCTTCTGGGGCAGAAAGACCTTAAGGGAAGTCGATGTCATCAACAATCACCAAATCCCAAACCCAGCTCTCAACCTATACTCTGCTGAGAGCTGGGTTTGGGAGAACCGGGTTAATGCATACCTCTTTTTAGCAAGGTGCTACTGAAAACATTTTTCCTATCCAGGAGGGCCAGAGGGTGAGTATTACAGTGGAGGGAAAGATGGTAGACCTATTTATCACTGTGTTGTCACTTGAAGAGAAAACAAGCTTTATTCCCACTTGCCATGGGGCCCAGGTGGATGCCAATTGAGTTACTAAATTTCTATCTGAAAAATGGTGCCCAATACTAGAGCCTTCAGGGGACATCCTTAATGGGAAGCTTTGGCAGAGCAATAAATATCGGGCTGCAGTTCTTGCCTGGGCACGCTGACTCCAACGCTGATGCTGCATACTTGTTTACTCATCTTTTTCTGGAGACAGTCCCCGGACTTGGGAATCTGAGGGATTGTCCCAACAATACTTTAAGCCTTCCATTAGGCCTGTGTGCCAAGTACTAATGAGGCCCCAGTCCTGCAGCAAAACTCCAGCCCCTCCTTCCTCATCAACTCGGTTTTACTCTCTCTCTGCCAACTCTGGCAATTGACTCATGAGAAATCCTGTTACGGGATTTTTTTTTTTCCTCTTTAAAACACACTCACTCCACACCTCATAAAGGTTACAGAAAGGTACAGTAATGGTCTGGCAGACATGTACCTAGTGAGATAAATTTTCCATTGTGAAAGCATCTACTCCTCAATCTGGTTCTGATGTAGAAGGCATAGAATCCCTTACCTGAAAGTTGCCTTTCAGGTAACTTCCTGAAAGTTGCCAAGATGTGACATAGAAAGTGTACGAGGAGCCCAGGGGATTTGGTACTGGTATCTCATTAGAGGCACTGCAATTTATGGTATATCAAAATTTTAGTGGGAGGTTTAAGGAAGATTCAAGATTTGGACAGTTAATGCTATGATTTCCTTAAAAGCTTGAGGTACTGTGTAGTAATGGACATTTTTGATCATCCAAAAAAAAAAAAAAAAAAATCAAATCCCCTTCTCTATAGAAACTTAAAACTTTAAGAAATAGCTTCATTTCACCTCTTCTGTCTACAGGCAAGAGAGTAACCTCTGGTTGCAGAGAATAATCCCTGTCACTAACATCATGGAGAATTGAAGACACAACTGCTAACACCTTCTACCTCTCCAGGAGAATGGCTGTTACCAAAGTCTTCCAGAATGCCTAATCAAAAGAATTTTCCTGGTTTCTTTGTACCATTAGGTAGTTCTACATTTATTCAATCACTCGAGCAGTCATTCATTCAACAAGCTACCACTGTGTTGAATGAACAAAACAGGCAGGTTCTCTGGATTACAGCTGAGCAAGGGGGAATTAGGGATGAGTGGGGAGGTGAAGATCGCATAGTCCAGGGGCTTGAACCAGGGGACCCAGATGCTGCCAGTAGGGCAAAGAGAGACACACAGAGTTGTGATCTGTTTTGAAAATGTAATGATAGAACTCACTGAAGAATGGGAAACGAAAGGATGGACACCTGGTTTCCAACAGAAACAACCTGGGGGATGCAGGTGCATGCGATGAGGAAGAGCAGAAGAGGCACACATTTTTTTCCTCCTGCAGTTCTGACCATTCTTTCTCTTTTCTTTGTGAGTTTCTTTTACTTTGTAAGTCCTTTAAATGTCGATGTTCTCAGGCAATTTATCCTCAGCCTCCTTCTCTCCCCTGTGAGCTATTTCTTCCACATCCATGGCTTCACTTACAAAGCAGATGACTCTCAAAGCCATGCAGATGGTTCAGGCCTGTCCACTGAGCTCCATATCCATGTTGCCCACCAAACACTGGATCTTTTCATGGGGATGTTTCTTAGGCATTTGAATTTGAACGTGTTAAAAATGGAACTCCTCTTCTTCCCCAGCCATCTTCCACTACTCACTATCTGTCTCTGCTAACTCGTCCCGCTCCTATATTTCCTGGCTTTGGTCATTGGCCCGCCAGCCTGCAGGTCACCCAAATCAGCATCCTGGGAGGCATTTGAGATTCTCCTTTGCCCTCTCACAACGTTCCTCTTCTCGCTCTATGTTATTGACTCTCTAGCTTGTATATTTCTTGGCTCTGCCTTCTGCTCTTTATCCCCCTCTAGCTGCACAGTTTCTGCCCTTGTCATTTCTCATCTAGGTACCACAAGGTCTTCCAACTGTTCCCTCTGTCTCAGTCTTGATTCCTTTCAATCCATCCTCCATGCTGCTCCCAGAATAATCTTATTTTCCCCTCCAAACCTGGTAGGTGGCTTATCACCTCCTTAAGAATGAAGCCCTTTGCACAGTATTTTAAAACTTCCAAAGCCCAACTCTTGCTAACAACCACAGTGTCACCTCATTTCATGCTTGATAGAAGTCATCCTTGCACCTTCCTTAATACCTGCCTTATGACCTTTCCTGTGCAATGTGCCCTGGGGTTCTCCTCATCTCCCTTATTCACTTGATTTGTACCCACCTTCAAATTCGTTGAAATCCTCCCTTCTCTTAGAAACCTTTCCGGAGACCTCTGACTGACGTGGGCACCCTCTCTCTGTGTGTTCTTACCCCTTCATTAGGTATTCTATACCCCAGGCTGTCACTGTTAATTGACTGCCTCCTCCAGTAGGTGGCAAGTACTGGAGAACAGAGATTCTTTCTTATGTTCTTCTGTATACTTAGCACCAGTACTGGTAACCATCAATACCTTTAGCTCAATGAGTGAACAAACTGGTTTTTATGCATTTTGCAGGGAAGCTTTAGGAGAAATATAGATCTGGCCAGGCACGGTGGCTCACACCTGTAATTCCAGCACTTTGGGAGGCCGAGATGGGTGGATCACCTGAGGTTGGAAGTTTGAGACCAGCCTGACCAACATGGAGAAACCCCATCTCTACTAAAAATACAAAATTAGCCTGGCATGGTGGTGCATGTCTGTAATCCCAGCTACTCAGGAAGCTGAGGCAGGAGAATTGCTTGGACATGGGAGGTGGAGGTTGCATTGAGCCGAGATCGTGCCGTTGCACTCCAGCCTGAGGAACAAGAGCGAAACTCTGTCTCAAATATATATATATATACAAGCTATGGCTTCATCTTTTTTTGTATTGAAAAATTTTATTAATATCCCTTAGACTGATTACAATAAAAATACAGAAAGCCTTGACCGACTCTGAGTCTCAGCTGTGAAGAGTAAGATGATACGATTTACATATACTCGTTAACTAGTATCCTTTCTTAATGTTGGAATTGCATCCTATTAGACAAATGATTTATGTTTACTGTAGGAGTGTAAACAGCACTCTAATTCATGAATATTAAGCAGCATCTGTATGTCATTTAAATAAGAGAATTACTATCCTAGGAAAGTTAGAAATGGGAAAAGCAAAAACAAAAATGAAAACAAGAAAAAAATCTGGAAGAGCTCAAAAGGTTTGTCTTACCGTTGGCATAAATTATAACTCTCATGGGGCAGGAGCACCATCTGGTTCACTCGGCATTCCCAATGCCAAATGCATTGCTTAGCCCAGAATATGTGAAGAAGGAAGGAAAGAGAGAAAACAGGAATACAAGATGATGAAGACTGGATGACATGGGGGCAACAATGGGCACGTTTTAAAAATGCATGTACAGTTTGCTCTTACACGAGACATGTACAGAATTTTCAATGGAAGGGTGGTCACTCAGCTTCATGCTTAACCTTTTTTACCCTGGGACAGGAAGAGCCTGTAAACTATGCCTCTCAGACTTCTTAGCCAGCTGGCTTACCAGATTCTGCCAGTGGGAAGTAGTGATGGGAGACTACCAGCTCCAGGCAGCAGTAGCAGCAATGGAAGCAGCATCAGTGGGCAGCAAGCGCCTCTCCTGGGTTCCTCCTCAGCAGTCAGGTTCCCACTGTGGCAGCCAGGAGAGTGCGGTTGACATGAGCCAGGACATCATGTCCCGCTTGCTCTTCTAAGCCCTTTCCACAGTTACTTACCTTTGAGCACTTTTGCAGTTTGGCTTTTTATGCCCCCTAATCCGTCCAACACCCCATGAGCCATTTACCTATATGAAATGCCCTCTGAAATATCTGGAATATTTTCCATTTTCTTGAATAGACACTGGCTGCTCCACAGACATCAACCACCAGACATTGACAAATGCGTAAATTAACATATCCATGTTTGGTTAAAGGTATACAAAGCCTCTTTCAATGGTAAAATGCATTTGAAACCTAATAATACATGAAATAAAGAAGTCAGTTGCTAGCAATGGGTATATTAAGTGTAATCTCTCCTTAATAGCCGGACATTCTTTGATTTTAAATCAGAAAAGGTAAACAGATGTAGTAGCTTCAGAGGCCTCTAGACCAGGTCATCTATGGGCCAGTGTCTGCCTTTGGCAACCACCTCAATTCTTTCTGCCTTAGTTTTGCTCTCTGTAAAATGAAAAGGGCCCAATTACAGCTCTCAGTAAGATTCTAAGACTGAAGTGTCGAGGATTTATACTTTTGAGTAAAGTCTTCCTTGGACAGCTGGGAGGAAAATCCTGCAGATACAAGGAGACTCTGGGCTTGGCTAGAGTCTCCCAGGTAGCCTGAACCTGATACGCATGTCTGCGGGCACCCTGTTAGCACACCGGAACACCATTCCTTGCCAGAGGTTTGTCTTCGCTGTGCGCCTAGGGGTCATTTCAAAAGCTGTGGATGCCAAGTCACTGCCGTGGCAGTGACCTCTCATGACCCTTCCCATTATACTCACAAATGCAATAAAGCAAGTTCATGCAAGGTGCGTATGATGAAATTAATAGCCCTATAACAAATAGGAGGATTGTGCCAGGAATCTGTCACGTTATTAAACACAAAAGAACGTTTTTAGACATTGCAAGCCTGCTTTCTGCTGGTAAGTTTGCTCTGCTATATTATCTTTGATTTATGTCCCTTAATGTGTTCCCCAATCACCATATATATTTTGTTAATATTAATGTATTTATGCATCTTGAAATTGCCTAATTAATCCCTTGCTTTCCCAATGAGTTATGTAAGTTGGTAGATTTATATGATAAATATTATAATGAAGAAAACACAACAATGGAGCATAAAATACTAACTTAATTTACCATACCCATGGCAAAGAAGTTTAGACTATGATTTCCCCTCTGAAATTAACTAATATTTCATATTGCTTTTCCTAATTAAAACTTATCTCTTTCCTATATCCTAAGGGTACCATTTTTATTCCTGAAAATATGTAGGAGCTACTATGTATCAAGTCACTATGTTGGGGTTTTGGAAAATATTAAACTGAACAATAAGCACACTCCCCTCCCTAGGTACTTACTTTTACTTAGTTTTTAAATCTAGGACAGTGTCTCTCCATTTCAGCACTATTGATATTTGGCATTTGGAGCCAGATAATTTTTTTTTTTTTTTTTTGAGATGGGGTCTCGCTCTGTCACCCAGGCTGGAGTGCAGTAGCATGATCATGACTCACTGAAGCCTTGCCTCCTGGGCTCAAGCAATCCCCTTACCTCAGCCTCCTGAGTAGCTGGGTCTATGGGGGTACACCACCATGACTGGCTAATTAAAAAAGAATTTGTAGAGATGGGGTGTGGTGTTACTATGTTGTCCAGGTTGGCCAGATAATTCTTTGTTATGGGTGCAGGTTCTATGAATTGAAGGATGCTTAGTAATACCCCTGGCCTCTACCCGCTATATAGCAATGTACCCCTTTCCAGTTGTGACAACCAAAAATGTCTCCAGACATTGCTAGATGTCCCATAGGGGGACACAATGACCACCACCACCTGCCGTTAAGAACCACTGCCCTGGTAGGAGATTCAGGCCTCCAGATGGTTAAAGCTCTATGAGGACAGGCTCCAGACTGCTTTGGTCACCTCTGTCTACTCAGCACTTAGCACAGCACCTGGCATATCGTGGGTCCTAAATAATACTTGTCGAATGTTGGATGAATAAATACACATATCACAATGCAGAATAGGCCAATAGAGAGGTATAAATAGAACTCTAGGAGAGTCCAGAAAAGGAATACACTGATACTGGAGGGATAGGGGCCCAGGAAGAAGAATTCCTGGAGGAGAGATTGTGGAAAAATGAGGTTGAGGAAGGCATCTTCAGCAGAAATGCTCTGAGAGTGGATGAGGATGAGCTGGGAGAACTGGAGTGGAGGGTGGGCAGGTCAGGTTGAAGATAGGGCAAAAAGAACTTGAACTCAGTTCATGGAAGGTCTGGACATGCAAATTAAAACCACAGTGAAATGTCACCTCACTCCAGTAAGAATAGTTATCATCAAAAAACAAGAGATAACAAGCATTGTTAAGGATGTGGAGTAAAGGTACCCTTACACACTGTTGGTAGGAATATAAATTAGTACAACCATTATAGAAAATAACATAGAGTTCCTCAAAAAGTAAAAAAACAGAGCTACCGTATGATCCAGCAGTACTACTACTGGGTGTATATTCAAAGGAGATGAAGTCAGTATGTCAAAGTGATATCTGCACCCCCGTATTTATCACAGTACTATTCACGATAGCCAAGATACGGAATCAAACTAAATGTCTATGTGTGAACACACGTGTGAGATGATGAATGTGTAAGTTATTAATTGTGCTATAGTTTATAAGAGAAGAAGTTTGGAACCAACATAAATGTCCACCCTAGGGAATTGGTTAGATACACAACTGTAGCAAAGAATAAAGCGGCCGTTTATGTAAATATGGAATGACCACCAAGAGCTATTGTTGAATGAAAGAAGCAAAGTGGCAAACAGTGGCAAAACATGCTACCATTTTCATATCATTATAATTAAAAAAAAGAAGGATGAAATTTCAAAAAGTGTATTTATAGATGCCTAAAATATTTCTGGAATATGCACAAACTATTGATAAAATTGGTTGCTATCAGGAAAGGAATTCATTTGCTGGAGGTCTGGGGCAAAAGGAGAATTCTTATTATATATATGCTTTTGAATTCTTTGAATTTAGAACTTGAAAATGTACTACCTATGCAAAGAAGTTAAATTTAAAATATTAAAAGTGATTGTCCAACAAATGATTCCAGTTCAGTTTCTGATGTGTTTATAGGTTTAACAATAAGAATCAACAACCTCAAGCAAACCTGTTATTTATAACCCAAGCTGCCTTCTTCTTTTTTTTTTTTTTTTTATTGAGACGGAGTCTTGCTCTGTTCCCTGGGCTGGAGTGCAGTGGCCGGATCTCAGCTCACTGCAAGCTCCGCCTGCCGAGTTTACCCCATTCTCCTGCCTCAGCCTCCTGAGTAGCTGGGACTACAGGCACCAGCCATCTCGCCCGGCTAATTTTTTGTATTTTTTAGTAGAGACAGGATTTCACCGTGTTAGCCAGGATGGTCTCCATTTCCTGACCTCGTGATCCACCTGTCTCGGCCTCCCAAAGTGCTGGAATTACAGGCTTGAGCCACCGCGCCCGGCCCCCAAGCTGCCTTCTAAGGAAAGTCATTGCTCATGGAGAGTGAGTCTCCTTGTTCTGCTGAGCATAGCAATTGTTTCTACACGTGAATTTGGGAGTAGGTGCAGAATTTCTCTGCATAAGAAAGAGGTTCTTCCCAGGAGGCAGAGGTTGCCATGAGCCAAGATTGCGCCATTGCACTACAGCCTGGGTGACAAGAGCAAAATTCCATCTCAAAAAAAAAAAAAAAAAAAAAAAAAAAAAAAAAA
>NC_045439.1:51557553-51567648 GCF_002776525.5 Piliocolobus tephrosceles | reverse complement strand
AAAAAAAAAAAAAAAAAAAAAAAAAAAAAAAAAGAAAGAAAAGAAAGAGGTTCTTACGTTAATTTAAGAGAATAAGTGAGAAGGAAATTTGGGATGGGAGAGAGTAGGAGGAGATGTGATGAGAGTGAAAGGCTGGGTTTGCTACATGGGACAGAGACAGCCTATAAAAACTGAAGACCAGGGCAACCAGAATGAACTAGACAGAATTGTGTATTGTTTTTCTTGGGTGCATAATGTGATGTTGCTTCCCTGCGATACTCAAATCTTAATTATGCTACATGCAACGGTTCTGAACATCTTTCAAAGAGTTGCTGGGCAAACCAAATGCATCATTACACATAGGTGCTTTGAATAATGCTTGATATATAGTAAGTACTCAATATATCTTAGTTATTAACAATAATTATTACTATTTGAACTTGTTTTGAAGGTGAGGATTTAGGAGAGTAGATACCAAGTTTGGGTCAATTCCAGAGTAGAGATCAATGGACAAGATGCAGAGTGAAAAACAAAATTACAGGAGAAGCTGGGAATTGGAGGTCAAAGATGGTATAAGAGTATAAATATTTGAGGATCTGAGGAATTTTGAGGAGAGAGTTTAGGGCTTTGGGTTTTGATAAGAGGGCATGAATTCATCTTATCTAGATCTTAAGTGGCTATGAAATCCCAGCTAACATCTGAGTTACAGAGCTAACAATCACCCCAAGTTCATATGGCTCTGATTACAAATGGACAGCAAAAATGTTCCCATATGCCATGACTGAAACTCAGCACCTGCATGACCCTGAAGTGGACGTTGAAGAAGGCTGTTAGGGAAGAATCTGATATTGAAGGTCCTTGCTGCCCATCTAACATTTTATAATTAGTTTTGTAATATGGTCTATCATAATGAAAACCAATAGCACACTTACAGACTGCAATTATCAAATTGTATAGAAATTGCTACTATGGTTTTGTAGGCTACAACAGTGAATGTAGCTCCTGGAAGAGCCCACCCAGACATATCCTGCACTTCTGGGTGTCTGTTGGATATAGAAAGTAGGGGTTTGATTAGCCTCAAGGTCATTGCTGAGGACCAGAGTTCGCTGGGATTTGATGAAGTTATTTATAATATTGTCTGCTAGGAGGCAGTACCTCTAGGGAATTACATAACGCCACCAGCAGCTGTTGTATAGACTTAAACAGAAATTGGGTTATAAGAAAATGGTTTTGGGAGTCAAAAAACTTGGTGTTTCTTCCTGTCTCAATTATCTGATTGTTGTCATTATAGCCCCCAAACTATTTAACTTAACTTTGTTCCTACAGCAGGTTTTGTGTCGTGGGAGGAATTTTTTAAAGCCAAGAGTAACTGATTACTCACATTCATTTCCCTAGGATATAATGTTACACATGAGGGCAGCCTGAAATGATGATTTGGAATCAGAAAGTCTATGTTTGAGGACTGGCTCTACCACTGAGCTGGCAAATTTGGGCTGTCCCACGAATCCCCACACAGAGGATTCTCCTTCTTAAAGGTTTGCATTCTCTTTGTAAATGCTCATACCTCTGGGAACGTGCCATGCCTTAACCCTCCCCGCTTCTCTATCTATCCTCTATCTATCCATCTATGTTTATGTATCTACGTATCTATGTACCTACCTACCTACCTACCTACCTACCTACCTACCTACCTACCTACCTATCATCTATCTCTAGCTAAGCAATCCATCCTTTACTGTTTATTAAATCCTTTTGTAAAAGCAATATCTGAGTAAGGAGGGCAACCAGAAATGGTTGAGGCTGAACAAAACATTTCGGAGTCTTTCTGCCCTTGCTCTGGCTGGTGCTGAACTCCTGGCTTTCATACACAGGCTCTGGCCCTCCTTTCTAAACAAGGCATATCCTGGCAGCAGGCGAGCATGGTAAGGAGAGCTCAGCGGCATTGGCTGCTTACTTTAGAACCGAGCCCATGCGTTACAGCCTGGGCAAACTCATCTTGGATGGATCCCTGATCCATCCTGGAACACATCCACTATGGCAGCCTCATTCCAGTTCGGGTTCCAGGCATTTGTCAGAATGAACTCATAGGCTCCAAGATGGATCAGTGCCTCTGTTGGAGCCGTGAAATCTGACAGTTGGCAGCCTCCTTGCAAAGTGGGTCTCAGCAAGTCTGCTTAAACTGGGCGATTAAGCTCTCGGTTGTTCCCTGCTTTAGGCTAGCTTGTGTGCACTGGGTGGCCTGCCTAGCAGATTCATGCATTTGTGAATTCCACATGTATTAAGCACCCTCTGTGAGCCAGGCAGTCTGAGCCACTGAATACAGAAAGGTGCCCAAGACCTCCTTGATCATTCTCACTCAGATGCAGTAGCTCTGCACTGATCTAGAGGTGGGCCTGAAACCTTCGTAAGTTTTCAGGGCTAACCCAGCACTAATTTGGTGGAAGCCAGCTTGTAGAGGACTCTCAGAGACTGAACTGTTGCTGGCCAAAGGGTTGTACTTCCCTCTTCAGGCTGGAGCCCCAGGGCTTGCAGGACTGTATTCTCCTGCTTCCTAACTGAAGGACCATGATGAATTGAAGGAGGAAATGAATTTCTACGTTGTTAGGACAGTTTGCCCTGAACCCCTGCAGAGGACTTTGTGGGTCTGATCTCAGCAGGCTAAGCAGAGATTTCAGTGGACAGTGAAATTCAGGACCTGTGAATTTGCAGGGAGGAGGAATGAATGTGGTCAGAGATGTGCATTCAGGGCTGGAGAGCTGATCACAGGCCAGAATGTAATAGAAGCAAAGGAATGGGTGGGATAAGGACCAGTAGAAGGGCAGAAAGTATGGGTGCAGGGCCCAGGACAAGGGGGAGTAAGTTTGACACGCCTGGTATAAGGGACTAGACCTTTCCCATGTATTCCCTGTACTCAGCACAGCACTTAATACCAACATTGGTTAATTTAAAGTCCATGGAGAATTTCTTAAAATCCACTGTCTTTATATCATACTGTGTATTAAATTCAGCTAAGGCTGACAAACCAGCACCAGCCACGAGGTGAGGATGGGGCAGAGACAGTCATTGTGCACTGCCTTTTGCCATGTGGGGGCCAAATCCTTTACATCGATTATCTCACTGGAACCTTTATAGAAGCCCACCAAGCAGACAAAGTAACCCCCATGTAGATGAGAACATTGAGTCTCAATAGTTATTTGCCTAAGCTCCTGTGGCTCTGTGTAGCGAGGATGAGGCTATGATGTGTGGAAATCTGGGATGGTCTGATTTTCAAAGCCCAAATTCGCTCCTCAAGCTGCTTTCAGGAGCTTCTTGGAAGCAGAGCTGTGTCCTCTGTGTGCCCCTGGCACTGGGCTGAATGAATGAATGAGTGAATGGTGAACCACTGATGGATGGGTCGCATCTTTTGCATCTTTGTTCATTATTTTTTTTTTTTTTTTTTGAAATGGAGTCTCGCTCTGTTGCCCAGGCTGGAGTGCAGTGGCACAATCTCGGCTCACTGCAACCTCCACCTCCCAGGTTCAAGTGATTACTCCCACCTCAGCCTCCTGAGTAGCTGGGATTACAGGCACACACAACCAGGCCTGGCGAAGTTTTGTATTTTTAGTAGAGATGGGGGTTTCACCAAGTTGGCCAGGATGGTCTCGATCTCTTGATCTCAAGTGATTCACCTGCCTCGGCCTCCCAGAGTGCAGGGATTATAGGCGTGAGCCACTGTGCCCGGCCCACAAATATGTGTCTGATGAGTTCTTGACCCTGATACCTGCACGAACGGGATGGACAGAGACTCAGTTTTTGGGGTCATATCAATCAAAAGCAGGGATCACATTTTCTATTTCTTTGATGTTCTATATTCTGTTGGTGCCATGTCAATACCCCTTAATACTCCTGCTGCCTGAACTCTTACCTCTGTTAGAAACAGCTGAGGTCTCCGAAAGATCACACCACATCGCGTGAAACCCAGTGGAGGTTTTGAGCATTTGCTCAACTAGTGGAGGAATACTTCAGACCCTTTCTTCCTTTATCTGTGTCATCTTTACTGTCTGACAGAACTGAGAGATGACAAGGTCATTTCTAACTGTTTCTGGGACTTACTGCTACTTCCTTCTCCACAGCAATTTGAAATCTGTCTATTCACACACACACACACCTTTTCTACAAACAAAAGTTCGTTTGCTATATATAGAAAAATGCCACCAGAGGGCTCATTTGGCAGCTTTGCTGATTACCTGTTGTAATGAGCCTTATTACATAATTAAAAGAATTTTTTTCTTAAGTGCATTTCTCTACTAATGAACATGTTACACATTCTGCAGTGGACACTTTAAGTTGAATCAGAGACATAATTATGTCATTTCTATGCAAAGAGCAGCTTATGAATTTTTAATTAGTATTAAATCTGTTGATTAAAGGCTAATTCATAAGTAAACATATTACAGCTCACAACGGATAGATCTCTAGAAGCTTGCCTTTGTAATTTCTGTGGTCCCTTGTCCCTTGCTACGTATCGAGGACTAAAGAAAAGCTGGCCACACAGATTCCAGGGAACAAAAGTAATCCATGTCGAACTCTGTCTGAATTTTTAACTACCAGTGGGCTTTCTGTGTTCCAGTTGCTTTTAAAGTTGGAAGCACTTGGAGGGAGGGTTCAAGCAGGCAATGGAAAGCAAGTTGGCCTCACTTGTGCTTTATTTTCTTAAGCACCAAACTGGAGAATCGTACCCTTATGATGCACAAGCAGCTTTGCTTCCTGTGGCCACACCAGCCTGGGTGCACTGAGGAATGGAGGTTCATATCGTGTCTGGGGCAGCCTCTCCTAGGAAAATCACTGGAACCTCAGCCAGTGATGAGGGATGGGGAGGAGTAAGGTCCGAGTTGCTCCTGAAGGAAAGCTGTCTTCTCAGCTACTCATATGGTTTGGCTCTGTGTCTTCACCTGACCCGTATCTTGAATTGTAGCTCCCATAATTCCCACGTGTTGTGGGAGGGACCCAGTGGGAGATAATTGAATCACGGGGGCAGTTTCCCCCATATTGTTCTCATGGGAGTGAATAAGTCTCACAAGATCTGGTGGTTTTCTACGGGGTTTCCCCTTTCACTTGGCTCTCATTGTCTCTCCTGCCACCCTGTGAAGAGGTGGCTTCCGCCATGATTATGAGGCCTCCTCACCTACGTGGAACTGTGAGTCCGTGACACCTCTTTTTCTTTCTAACTTACCCAACCTTGGGTATGTCTTTATCAGCAGTGTGAAAACGGACTAATACAGCTACTTTGGGGGGCATATCCGCTGCCCTCTCCTTCTGGGTCCACCTCATGCTGGAGGTTCTGGCTGTCGATGCCCTGGCCTTGGTCCTGGCTGCACCCACACAGGCTATGAATGTTGCACGTCTTACACCCTGGATGGTACAGAAATGGCCATCCTTCTCCTCAACAGTCAGCTGACAAAACTTATGAGGTACTCCTTCCTTAATCTCACCTTACTAGAAGCCACAGAACTGTTTTGTTTCCTAATCCTGGTTTCTATTACGCTTCTGCCAGGCTGTCTGCCTTGGAGTTGGCATCCTTGTTTTAAGGCACTTGCTATTGCTTGTAGAGTGCTCCTCATTTCTGCTTCCTAAAGTTGACTTCAAGTAGCAATTTTTTATTAGTTATTTCTGTGGAAGGCATAACAAAATCTTCAATGTAAATTCTATAAATTTCTCCCTGACCCTTTTACTCATTTACTATGGATTAGCTTTGATCTGTGCATTGGCCTGGCAGTTCTTTCTCTAACCTGAGTTCCCTGTCCTATATCCATAGACTCACAGACTGTGTGATAGCGTGTGTGTGTGTGTGTATGTTTTGCTTTCCTTGGTGGGAGGAGTCACTTCTGCTACTTGGAGGGTCCATGCTGAGAATGATTGCGTGGGACTGTGTTGCTTTCTACATCTCTGTTGAACAAATTCACCCTTTTCACACAATCTCATTGTTGACAACATTAGCACACAATATTATGTCATGTATTTGTATATATTTAGTAAAGTTGTCCACATCTATCACCTCATTTAATCCTCATAATTCCCATGTAAGGGTCGAAAGTCTTGCTATTCTGGTTTTATCCAAAGGTAACTATGTCACAGAAAGGAGAGTTGACTTGCCCATTGTCCTATAGCTGGTTACTTGTGAAGGCAGGAACAGACCCTTGTCCTTAACTGTTACTTCCTTGTTGCTCTCAATCATATTATCCCAGAAACCCCCACCCTCAACCCCTCCATACCCATATTCCCATCTGGCGCAAGGAAAATATGGAAAAGCTTAGCCATAAGACTTATGCTCTTGATCTCCCAATACTTCTTTAACTTAGCTGATCAATTTTTGGGATAAAGGCTTCTTATGACTGGTTGAAGTGCAAACGTCTCAGAACTAATACCATGCCATACCGTACCATACCATACATACCATACCATACCATATTCATGTCAGCAAAGTCATTTACCCAGAGTGATTGAGTTTAGTGTTTTCTTTCCCAAAAGCGTATTTTTCTAGATGTGAAAAGATCACATTGGCCTGAGTCCTACAGATTTGAGGATCCAGGATAGCTCTTCATGGTGGAGACAGCTTCTAACTGATCACTGGGGGCCATGAGATTCTGGCCTGGCATAAGCTGGTTACAGAGCTGATGACTTGATCTTGAAGGGACGTTGCTGGCAAGGAAGGCTCTGCTTGAGACCCAGTGACAGATGTGGGGGGTCAGACATTCTTTTATGCTGCCCTAGTCATGTGCTATGATTCTTCTTCATTCCTTTCCTTAACTTTCAGACAAAATGTATCTCTAGATCCTGAGTCTAAGGGCCAAAGCTTTGTCATTAAAACGAGAATCCCAGCTTTGGCCTGAGGAAATCGGGCCACTCTGGCCTTATGTCTGGGAAATGATGCTGTGCCTCAGCCCTGTCTGAATTTTGTGATGCTGATCAAGTTACTGCAGTAAGAGGTCTCTTCATTCAAAAACAATTCTTAGCTCTCTGATCTGCCGTCCTGCCAGCTGCCACATTAGAGGCTGCTATGCTGATCCTTGCACCTGGACATCCTGGTTTGAGGATGTCACTTCGCCATAGATCATGGCTATTTACCCATGCTAATTCCTTCTCTCCCCTCATTTCCTTTCAAGCCATGGACTACCCAAGATGAGGACCTCAAAGTGGCTCAATCCAAACATTTGTATAAAATTCTAACAATTTCAACAGGGAAAGACCTTGCTGAAAGTTCTTTCTTTCAACAGATGTAGAGATCAGATGTGGTCATATACCCTGCTATTAGTTTCCATTGACTTTACAAAAAAATTTGGGTACACTGTTTTTTTAGACTCCTTCATAGCATCAAAGTTCTACAGGCATAGTGCCTGAAAATCACTGTATGTTATACAATTGCTTATGCAGTGAATGAATGAATGAACCTGAAGTCTACAAATTTCAGCTCCTCAGGGCCCTAGTGACCTACCCTACCCTCCCTTACTCTTTCCTCTGTACTGGCGCACTCAATGCTTCTCCAGTGCACACAATCTCTATCAGTCCAAGATCTTCTTATACACACTTAATCCCCTGGAAAAGAGCCTAATTCAGAGGTCCAGGATGGAGTTTCTTCAGTCATCTGAACTTAACCTGATCAGAGCTGCCCTTGGCAATGGGGACGGAGTTTAGGCCTTGGCAAAAAGCCCAGCTATCAGGACTCCAGCCACAGCTCAGGCCCAGAAAGAACAGAGGAGAGTTGTTGTAGGGACTCAGAAGACTCTTCAACCCAACCCTGTACTTTCTCTGAAAGATAGCATGGATAAGGAAGTAACCCGGAAATCTGCAGAAAGAAGAGTCTTAAAGGTTTACCAGGTAAGATTGGAAGAAAAATCTAAGCTCTTCTAGAATAAAGCCCAGTGTTCCTCATAGACTTAGCATAGAACCAAACCTAGTGAGAATGATCCCTGGTGTTATTTTAATCCACTCTCTTACCTTCTGCCTCACTAGTCTCCGGCACTGACTTCACATTAATTCTTCTAAAACATTTTCCTCCTTGTCCATGATTCAACCTGCATTTATATTCAGGATCAATTGTAAAGTTCAGCCAAGCCCACCTTTCTTCTCACCTTTCACTGGATTACCTGGTCTTACCCGAGGCAATTCTGCATTTCTGGTTCACATCCTGGTGTGGGTCTGACCACTCAGACAGCTGCAGCTAATCTGGTCACTGGTGATCCAGTAGAGGAGCAAATTAGTTAGGGAGGGCTGAGCTGCTGTAACAAGATCTAGCAAAAAGTGTGTGGGTTCAGGAACATAGAAATTTATTTATCTTTCACATCCAGGGAAATATTCCAAGTCCGTGGTTGACTCTCCTCATTATAGTCATGTGCTGCTCAATGCTGGGGAAACATTCTGAGAAACGCCTCCTTAGGTGATTTCTTTGTTGTGAGAACATCATAGAGTGTACTTATGAAAATCTAGATGGTATAGCATACTACATACCTGGGTTTCCAGTCTAGCACATTGCTTCTAGGCTACAAACCTGTACAGCATGTTACTATCCTGGATATTGCAGGCAACTGTAACATGGTGGTGAGAATTTATGGATCTAAGCACATCTAAACATAGGAAAGGTAAAGACACTGTATTAAAAGATAAAAAATGGCACACCTGGAGAGGGCACTTACCATGAATGGAGCTTGCAGGACTGGAAGTTGCTCTGAGTGAACCAGGGAGTGCATGATGAGTGACTCTGCAGGCCTAGGACATTACCGTACGCTACTGTTGACAATAAACACTGTGTACTTGGGCTACATTAAATTTATAAAAGTATATCTTTTCTCTAATATATTAATTTACTGTAACTTTTAAATTTTATCATATTTTTAATTTTCAAAACCTTCTTGGCCCTTTGTAACACAGCTGAAAACAGACACATTGTACAACTGTATAATATTTTCATTCTTTGTATCTTTATCCTGTAAGTTCTATTTTAAAAATTTGGTTTCTGCTTTCTACTTTGTAAATTTTTTAAATTAAAAAACAAAGAAACAAACACACACATTAACCTAGGCTTATAGGAGGCTAGGATCATCAATATCACTGTCTTCCACCTCTGCGTCTTGTCCAGTGGAGGGTCTTCAGGGCAATAATACATAGAACTGTCATTCCTTGTGACAACAATACCTTCTTCGGGAACACTTCCTGAAGGGCCTGCCTGAGGCTGTTTTACAGTTAACTTACTTTGTTTTTAATAAGTAGGAGTACACTCTAATGATAAAATGTATAGTAAACACATAAGCCAGCAACATAGTCATTTATTATCATTATCAAGTATCAGGGACTGTATGCAACTGCTTGTGTTATATATGACTGGCCGTGCAGTAGGTTTGTGCACACCAGCATCACCACAAACAAGTGAGTAAGGCACTGAACTATGACTTTACAATGGCTACAATATCATTAGGCAATAGGAATTGTTTTAGCTCCGTTATAGTCATATGTGACTACTGTTTCATATGTGGTCTCTTGTTGATCAACATGTCATTATGAAGCGTATGACTGCAGTTAAGGTCCCAGGCTGATGGCAGCTCTGCCATCATCAACACCTGACTTCCAAGGTCACTTTGCTCTTTGCCTTTCCCACCAGGAGGGACACAACAAAGAAAGCATAGGGGAGGTATAGCCTGATATTGAGCCTCCACAGCTTGGAAGTGACCCACATCACTTCCACTTGCATTTTGTGGTTCATTAGTCACACCTCTAAAACTGCACAGCAAGTTGGGAAATGCAGTCCAGTTACTCGCCCAGTCACATACAATGAGAGAATCGGGTTTGGTAAACAGCTAGCAATCTCTGCCAAAAGGAAGGAGAACACACACACATATAGGAGACTGCAGATCACATGTCTGCCACATGAACCAAGGGAAGAACAATTCTCAGTCGTGGCAAGCTGTGAAGGAGATCAATTTTCAAAGACTCTAGGTATATGTTTCTCTTTTATTGTGGTATTGAGGGATAGAGTTAACAGAAGAGATTTGAGGTTTGGGCACATGCATGCATGCATGCCGGCGTGCATCTCCCCATCCATCCATCCATCCATCCATCCATCCATCCATCCATCCATCCATCCAT